>NC_060892.1:18076489-18381489 GCF_014805685.1 Silurus meridionalis
GCATCCTGAATCAGGACAGTCTCTGATTGGCTGTTGGAAGATCATTAAACACCCACATTGTCAATAGTGGGACCCTAATGGTGAGTATATAGGCAGCCCGTCTTGCAGCTGAATGCAACAGACTCTAAATCTCATCAACTTGAATTAACCCTCCATCTTGCGACGTAACGTTACCAGGTTAGTAAGTAGAACTTCTTTCTATCACTGAAATTATGTGTACCTGTTTTTTAGACCCTGAAGCTGACCAATATTATTTTATGTATTAAACTGATAGCTAGTGCGTTAGACGCCTTACTGTACATGCAGTGGCGAGAGAAAAAGAAACAGGTTGAGTGGATTTTTAAGGAGACTTGAAAGGCTTCTGTAGACTTGCAGCTTATTACACTAATGCACAGGGTCCCACAGGAGCCACTCTAATCTGGCTAATATCTCTAATACTTTAGTCACAGCCAGATGCCAGGACAACATCTCAGCAATGACTTAAACTGGAGCAGATACTGTGAGCATTTAGAAAGCGTGCTGTGGTTTACTAGGCTATTTTACACTGGTGGGTTTTGAAAATGTAATTTAGGAAGCGGAAAAACGTCAGGCAATTATCCTATATTTGACAAGGAAATGTTTTATTTTTATTTTATTTCTTTTGACAGAAAAGCTTACTACCTTGTGCACCATGGTTATGCTGAAAATCTCTGCCTTCTTCATTGCCTATGCTTTGATTATCTGTCAGATGTACTGTTCAAATGCAGCACCGTCCAGGTGAGTGATTTCATACTGCTGATTATGTAACATAGAAATATTATGATATTGAATGCAATCTTCAAACATTTTTGTTAAATTAAAATAAAAACTATAAAAAAGGAAACAAACCACATAGTGTTCACACACACACACACACACACACACACACACGCATATATATATATATATATATATATATATATATATATATATATATATATATATATATATATATATATGCGTGTGTGTGTGCATGTGTGTGTACGCACTACATATATGCGCTATAACAGTGGGGTGGTGTGCAGGGGTGCAGTTGGGGGCATAGGCAGGGACGGTATTGGTGTTCTGATTACATCAGATGAAATCGGGCCAAACCCAATCTGCTTACAACAGTATTGATCGTGCGATAAATCCAAAGTTGGCAACAGGACAGCTTTTAAGTGGCACACTCTTAGCAGATTGTTTTTGATTATGATCAGACTCAAGCAGAAACCACGCTCTCTCTCTCTCTCTCTCTCTCTGTCTCTCTCTCTCTCTCTCCCACCCTCTCTCTCCCACCCTCTCTTTCTAACTTACTCATTCACTTATTCTCTGCATTATCTAAAGTTGTGCTTTTCCACTCTTGATCCATCATGTTTCTAGGCCTGCTCTTGAACCCTCACCAGACGAAGCCATGCTCTCTGACTACGAGGCAAGGCGACTGCTGAACGCATTCATCAAAGAGTTCGTGCAGATGGCTGCTGAAGACCTTGAACAGCAGGAGACTGAGGAGAACAGGTATGTGTTGTAATGATTTTTAAAAAAAAGTAAGATAACAATGATCTAGAACATTGAACAGTCTATTTGAAGGATGGTGCATTTATTCTCTCTTTTTTTAAACAAGTGAATCAGTGAAACTAAAAGGCTTCAACATGAGAGCAAATGCCTTCATAGTTATAAGATATTGGATGCAAAGCTTTTTACGACAGAGGTATGTCCAGAAAAGACCTGTACTCATTTACATAATGAAATGGAAGTAAATTCGTGCAACAGGTTCTCTGCCAATCTCCAGTTTTTGCATGAAGTTTGATTTATTCCTGAGGACTTTATGCAACACTGCCTGCAAAGCATGCGATCAAGAGGACAGCATGATCTCCAGAAATACAGGAAAATAACATTGCATGAATATTTCCATTGCTGTGATAATGCTAAATTACCCAGAATTGTAAAAAAAAAAAAAAAAAGAACTTGATCATAACAGTGAGTGTGAGCATGAAGTAATTCCACGTAGGAAGGAGGCATGTTAAGATTGATATGCGTCTGTCTCTATTTATTTTTGTAGAATACAACTGAAATGTGTTTTGCATGCTCTGTTCTGTTACTGTGAGCTGTGTGTATGATCTCTTCTCCAACAGCATGGGCAGACCCATGTCCAAGCGCTGCTCCAACCTGAGCACCTGCGTTCTGGGAAAACTTTCACAGGAACTGCACAAGCTGCAGACATACCCACGCACCAACGTAGGAGCAGGGACCCCAGGAAAGAAGCGCAGCGCAGAGCATGTGTACAGAGAACCGGCCGATCTCATCTAAAGAGCTGTCTGCCTTGATCCTGATATTTTAGTGTCATGCATGTGAATTTCTTTTTTGCTTGTCTGACTTGATTTCCTCATTTGTCCTTTTATTGGCAGAGACAGCATACTTTAATGTCTTTCTTTCTGAATGTCTCACCTGGGCAGCTCTCTTTGACAAACGACCTCTCGTTTGACCTGAATAAACGTATTTTTACAGAAGAAGCCTGTCTATTTGCTTATTGACCAAAAAGCACCAAATCAAATGTTATAATTTGTCAAATCTCATGTTAACCCTAGTTCAAAAAGGCGATAGGTAAGATACCGACATTATCCTGATTACCCACATTTTTCAGAATAACTTTCAATTTGTTTGTATTTAGACATGTTTGTGTTCATGTTTGCTTGATTGATTCATTGATTCATTTTTTTAGCAGCATTACAGCACAGAAGCGAGCTTGTAACACGGCCACGTGTGTGACCCATCGCTTGGCAGATTTCCTGAACCGCTCAGGAGGAATTGGAAGCAACAAGTTTGTCCCAACCAACGTCGGCTCGCATGCTTTTGGCCGGCGGAGGAGACTTAGTCAAGAGTAGACATGAATGTCTTAGCAATATGGTGAGAAACTTTTTACAAATTCATTGAGTTATTTTATTCTGTGGAATTAAATATGGAGGAAAAATCACTGCATACTTGTTTAACTGCATTTTTAAAAATTTTATATTTATATAATTTCAATAATTAAACGTGTGTGTGTGTGTGTGTGTGTGTGTGTGTGTGTGTGTATTGTTTAGCTAATGAAATAAATAGAATGATTTTCTAAAATGTGTTAAATAATAAAAAAATATATATATTTTTACATTTTATATCACATCTTATGTCACGCTCAGTGAAACACCACATCAACCCTCATGTGCACATGCACTATTTAATGACTACACCACGATTTCTAAATTTGTGGAGCACCGGATGTACACTCTCACCACAGAAATGTTATCATAACTCTTTTTTATTATCTAATTTATTGCGAAATAATGCCAAATTGACTTAAAATGGGTCATTTTATTTTGCCAGGTCACCAGGCTATACATATACAGCTCTCTGCCGTGCCATGATCAAGAGAGAAAAGAAAAAAAAATCAACATGTGCATTGAGATCCCCGGGAATGGACATCATTTCACTCATCATCGGAATGGATTCCTGTTGACTGCATTGATCTGTAAAAACCCAACAGCCCATTCTCAAACTGTTATTGTTTGACTCTCTAAAAAAAAGTGAAAGAAAAGGTTTTTAAAAAAGAGAAACATCCATTTAAGAGTGATCATGCTCATTTTCCAGTCCTTTTTTTAAAGGAGTGCGAGTGATGAAAATGATTGTTCATTCTTTTGTTGTCGACAGAGAGCACATTGTGTGTACAGTATGCTGTGGCCCATGTTCCTCTGCTGCACGTCGCAGTATTGTGGGGATGAAATTAAAGCAGTGCCTTGAAAAAGGCTTCCCTGACTTATGGACGTGTCTCGTGCCTTGATGTAAATCCACTTTACATGCCGCTGTTGTACAGAATGTTTGATGCAGAAAGAGGGAGTTGCAAACAATGACAATGACAAAATTGTAACAATTGTGAATCTGAGCAAGATTAAAATGTATTTTAGATACATAAGATTCGGGTTTGTTGTTTCATTGCCTTGTATAAAGTGAGGGTTTTGCATCACACTGCCCAACTCTCACACGGTCCAGTCTACTGCACCACTCCCTTTTAATCTTCATGTTCATATTTCTCAAACATCTAAAAAATGTTGTGTGATTAAAGAGGCAGCATTTTGTCTTACAGAGCTTCCCAAATGAGCTCTGCAGTGATGTACAAGTGCTTAAAAAACACAAAAGAACGAGTCTAACTATAAATCAGAAATAACTGGATACATAAGAACACAGAAACAGCAACAGAGTGTGCATATTTGTCCCTAAGGAACAAGAGTATGCTCAATGCACTGCATGTTATTTGTGCTTATTAGGCCGTCTGAGCATTTAAAAATGACAGCAGCCATCTCGCACAAAGCCCCTGAGAGCAGCCTGTCATTATTCTCTTTATTCTCAATAGCACTAATTAACAAGTAACTTTTTCACTGCTGATGTTTTTCCATGCATGAGCACTTACTGTTTACAGACATATCAATTCCTTAACATTTATATATTTGTTTGTATGTTTGAGAAAAGACAATGATGATAAGGAGTATGAGGATGGCAGGGTTTTTTTTATATTCACACTGCCTTTAGGGAGGAGAAGTAAAAATAAAATCATGCAGCACTTCCAAAATCATTCAACATGTCAGTAACAAATAAAAATAAAAAGAGAAATATTAAATTTTCAAGAACTTATTAGACCTCAAATATCGATTTAAGTAAGATGTTCAGTAACTGAGTTTTTAGAAGCTGTTGTAGTTTTACTGCAGGAACAGTAAAACAGTGTCAGGTTGTCCAAAAATGTCCTTATAAAACTGGAGAACCTGAGAGAACCCTATGCAGCTTCATCGAATCAAATGTTAAAGCTGCATAGTTAAACACTGACCTCCTATTCTTTATTACTGATGACTGATCTTTACAGTCAAATTTGATTTGTTGAAGAAGTCTTTTCCCTGCAGAAATTATTCCCATGTGCTTAAGAACAAAATTTATGTTGGGCCCTTTTGTTCGAACTTAATTGAGAAGCAAATTGAAGAAAATCCAACATGAGTCATGACTTATCATCTGGATCATATCGCTTGAATGAATGGAAGGGAATTAAAAGTGTACTGATCCAAGATTCCTGGTATGTCGTCCTCAACTGGTCTTATGGTGTTTCACCAAGTGCTCTTTTTCATATCCATATTTCACACGGTCCAAATGGCCCTGCTCCAGTAAGATGCTTTGTTAATTAACCTCTGTGCCCCTTATAGTAGAAGTGACTCATTTCATATTACTGTCCAGCTCCTGCCCACCCCGTCGCGTTCTGCTAATAAGGGGATATTGTATCCCCTCATGCCTCAATTACTGAAAAGCAAAGCTTAAAAACCAGACAGTCAATTTATAACTGTGCACAAACTTTCTGTACCTTCCTTTCCTGCACACATACCCCTACTCATTGAATAAGCTACGTTTGGATGGGATAAAAATGGCAATAATGCAACATTTTTACAACCCAGTCAGAACAGCTTCAATAACTATGATTAAGCATCTTACTGAAATTCCACAAAGATAATTTCCAGCTATAAAATATAATTTATCAGGGTGTGTGCTAATTGAACAGTTTACAGTAAGCAGCAATGACGTCAGTAGGTGTATTAGACATATTAAACCCATGGCAGGAGAAAAAAGCCATGGCAAGTAAAAAAAAAAAAAGAGAACTGACCCAAATGGACGCTGTCAACTCCTCAAGTTAAGTCACAGATACTTAAAAGCAGTGTTTTTTTTTTTTCTTCTTCAAATGGCAGCCAGCCAATCCATTAGTCTATGAAAAATGTGATTCAGATATGCAAGAAAAAAATGCACAAAAAAAATCCACCAGCCTTTAAAATGCTGTTATAATCTAAAATATAATAGTACAATAGTATGTATGTTTTCAATGATTATTTTTTTAATGTTTTTGGAATAGTTAAATGATAACCTTTTTTTTTTTTACCCATAATGCACAGAGGCTGCATTGCACTTAATATGTGCAAGAATTGCTTAAAAAAAAAAATCCCAGACCACATTGTCCTTCCTAATAGATCTAATGCAGATATGTTCAAATGTAAAAAGTCACAATGTGTTGATTTTGTGGTTTTCTCCTCTCTAACTTGGTAAGCAGAATGATTCATTCGTTCTTCCCCGTTCTTTTGTAATTCCCATTCAAATGTCACTAAGCCATGAAATGAAGGAAACATTAATTGACTATGACCTTTGATCACATTCTTTTTGCATGAGAGTGTCCAATCATTGGTCCGAGAGCTGCGCCAATGATCCATTTGTCATAAATCTACATAGTTTATTTGCATCTGAAAAGCTATCACAAAATCTTAAATAACATTTGCAGAACAATGTAAACCATTTTTATTAATAAACACACAGTTGTGAATGTGATGGAGCTCCTGCCACACCCCACTCATCCACCCATCTATCTACCTACCTACCTACCTACCTACCTACCTACCTACCTACCTACCTACCTAATTACCTACCATCCATCAACCCCCAACTCATCCATCCAACCACCCAACCACCCAACCACCCATCTATCTATCTATCTATCTATCTATCTATCTATCTATCTATCTATCTATCTATCTATCTATCTATCTATCTATCTATCTATCTATCTATCTATCATACACCCCCACCCACCTATACACCCGTACCCCACCTATCTATCTATCTATCTATCTATCTATCTATCTATCTATCTATCTATCTATCTATCTATCTATCTATCTATCTATCTATCTATCTATCATGCTCCAGAGACACCAGTGATCCTGATCTCTTCTGCTCTCCAGACCTTCCTGATACATCCTGATTTCGATAATGTTCTCATCACCTTAAAGCCTTCAGTGCTGCTGAGGATGGCTCATATGGACATCTTAAAAATACTTGAGATTATTGTGGATGGTTTCCTTTAGAAACCTATATGATGACTTTGAACTGCAAATTCATATAAGTTTTGCTGTGACAGTTTTTGGTCTACAATTTTTACCATTAAGTCTGCATTAGTTAACATTTAATAACTTCAACCCAACAGACTTTATAATTAAAATATAATGAATTTGATGGTTCCAGAAGATCCCCTTCAGAATGTGGCTTCTCTAAAGGTTTTTTAGCTTTGCTGTAAAAAGGAGGTCATTTGTACCACATGCCATCACACTGAACAATAGCTCATCACTGTGTTGGGACAGTTCTTGGCTCTGAGCCAGTTTTAGGATTAGCTCATTGAACCCTATTTCAACTTGAGTCTTTCTATCGACATTCACTATTCAGATCCATGTGCACTGCTACTTTACTGCCATTTATTGCTGTTTCCCAGATAGAAAATCTATCTATCTATCTATCTATCTATCTATCTATCTATCTATCTATCTATCTATCTATCTATCTATCTATCTATCTATCTATCTATCTATCTATCTATCTATCTATCTATCTATCTATCTATCTAAATAGTCATATAAAAAATATATAAAAGGAGCTATATAAAAATTCTTTGGAGACCTGACCATAACATTCGTATGTGCTTTTTTGGCGGGGGGCTAATCCCCATTTGCTGTCATAATAACATCCAATATTCTGGGAAAATATTCCACTACATTTTCCAGTTTGAATGTCAAAAGGACATACTAAAGTCAGGTACTGATGTAGAGCGAGGAGGCCTGGGGTGCATTCAGTGTTCCAATCCATCCCAAAGGTGTTCAATAGGGTTGATGTCTGAGCTCTATAACAGATCACTCAAGATGGCCTTCCAATCCAACCCATGAAACCATATCTTCATGAAGCTGGCTTTGTGCACAGGGGTATTGTCATGCTAAAACAAATTTGGGTCTACTAGTTTAAGTGAAGGGAAAATGTGATGCTGCCACATCTAAACACTTTGTATTGAGAGTTGTTGACAATTGTGTGCCTCCAATTGTGTTGTTTCAGTCTGAGGGAAAATCACATATGGCTGTAAAGGATAGGTGTCCAGTCTTTTGTCTATATTGTATATCTAGCTATAATGTCTAGAAGTCTTTCATAACAGATAAATGCATAGATTTCTAATGCATCTCCTAAAATTTACAATTTTCTATAAGGCTTATTTGTGACATTGTTAATTATTAAAATTATTAAAATCTCATTGACTTATTAGGACACATGGTTAATCAATCCAACTTTGGAATAAATAACATTTGCTTGTTCAAATTCTATAAGAAACAGCACCAATGAGAAATTAAGCCTTTCTAATCTTGGCATAATCACATAATTCAACATAACAGGCTCATTAAAGTTAAGAAATATGCAGTTAAAACTATTTGCCTATTGAAATACTTTTTTTTTCTTTTATAGTTGTTGCTGTTGCCATTTAAACCCTCAGATCAATATCATCCACTTGCACTGGAGATGCAAGAAATACATACAAGCGCATTCGCTATAAAGCAGCCAAGCCGCAAAAAGCTACCATCGACATTATCCGATCAATAATGAACATATTCAAGAGCATTACACTTCAATGAGTGTTCCTCTTCTCTGAGTTTAAATTTGAAAAGAGTAAAAGCCCTTATTTTATTTAAAATCAATCACATTTTGAAATGTGGCTCGCTAAATCACACAACCAGTACAACACACACAAGTGGTCATGGAGGCTCTCGTAAGTAATGTATAAAAGTAGTATTCATCTTCCCCATAAAAGTTGTCCGCTTCTATGCCATAATGATGGTGCACTGCAATAAATAAGTTACAAATCATTTGTTACTAGTTTGTCACTGGAAAAAACTTTGCTTAACGAAAATACTATTTCAAATTAAAACAATTAATATAATGTCTCATACAATAAAAAAAAAAATTATGTAGTGAATAGAGAGAAAAAATATTTGTAATTTTTAAAAAGATCTTAATCTGGATTTCTACAAGTACAAATGCTTAAACATATTTGCATGATTGTATAAAACAGCTAAATATTTACGGATAATTATTTTTTACATTTTAA
This sequence comes from Silurus meridionalis, assembly GCF_014805685.1. Taxonomy (NCBI): domain Eukaryota; kingdom Metazoa; phylum Chordata; class Actinopteri; order Siluriformes; family Siluridae; genus Silurus; species Silurus meridionalis. The sequence goes on from NC_060892.1 coordinate 18,085,461, forward strand.
ATATATTACCTATTTATTTATTTTAAAAAGCACATCAACAGTGATATCCGAGATATCAGTAACAGTAACAGAACGAAAAAAATAATGTAAATGTTGGATGCCTGTAATACTGCATTAAATCTATATACGTCACTCTCAGACTCTTATGTTGTTGTTGGTTTTTACATGTAAAACCATTACAGACATGCTGTCAATGGAAAGTTTTAAACACATTAAATCTGCAGTACAATTTCAATGGAATTCACTGAATTTCACTGGAATAAAACTCTAGTTACTGAAACGAGGCACAGAAATCAGGTCAGTGATTGTTGCTCTGTGCTTCTGATCAAAAAGTTGGGTTTTCAAGCAGGCATTCAGGTGGCTCTGATTATTCCATTGTAGCGGGTTAGCACCTTTTTGAGATACTGTACCATGTTGCACTTTCTTCAACATGAGTTCTAAAAGATATTGGATGTGTGCTTATCCACTCTCAAACCACATATCCCCGAGCCAGATTGTTAGTTCCCCATCACTTACAGTGGTAGGCCTCATTTTCCATTTGCTAAATGTTTATGCTGACTTGCAGTTGTGATGAGAGCTGAGGTTACATTACTTTCTTCTACCGTCCAGGCCTCTGGCTTTGGTCTTTGTGAGGTCAATTTGCTTCTATTGTGATTGGCTGTGCTCATCTCTTCTGCTGAAACTGAAACCTAATAAAGCTTATAATAAAGAGTATTGACTAAGTGTAGTATATGCGCTTAAGTGTTTCATACATTATAGCTTTGTCACATGATGATGTCATAATAAAGTGTTTCTTGTTCATTCACTTGACCAGATATTATGTAGGATTATGTATTTACTCCTGTTAATGTTTAGCTACAGGTTGGAGTTGTTTAGCATTAGATATGGGCAACAGTTTGTAATCCTTGTGTTTTATATTAAGTAGAGCTAAATACTATGCAATTTTTATGTCATAATAAAGTGTTTCTTGATCATTCATGTGATTAGACATTTTATTGTTTATTCATGGAGGAAAGGTGAATTTAGAGATGAAAATGAGTTTCTTATAAGTTTCAAGCTTGGGGTATTTTTCTCATTAATACTGTATCTTTGTGATTAAATTAGTTTTCATGTGTAAATTTGGAATTTAAATGTAAATCATGTTAAATATTTCTTAATAATGCAACTTGATTTTTTTTGCCCTGTGTGCTCTTTTAGTTATAACACAGCAGCACATTGGCAGTGAATTTAGCTAGTTAGTAGGGACGGGCAAATCGGTCCTTAAGTGTCAATATTGGTGTTGTATCGAGAAAATCAATTCTCTACACTGAAATATCAATCATACCTGGGAATTTTTTATCAAGTGGGTTGAGTTTTTACACAACCGTGCTGCGTTATCTGCACTTTCTGAGAATTTTTAAAGCAGGAGAGCTGATCAGTCGAAGAAGCAGGGGGAAAATGTCAAAAGATTTTCAGTTCATTCACAAAAACGTGTAAAGGCAAAGAAATATTGTTAAAATAAATAAAATATAAAATAAATACATAATACTGTATTTTTTTATGCAAAAAGTGAAGTCCTGCTTATTGTAGCCTATTTAACTATTAATATTGATAGCTTTCAAAAATCTTAGTATCTGTATCAGTGGTACTGGTCTTGAAGGTCCTTGGAATCAAAATGAAGCAAATAAGTGTTTTTACCCCCCAAAAAAGCAAAAAAAATACTAATAATAAATTGAAAGAGAAGTGGAGCACGGTGCTGAAACCCTCATCTGTCCGTTCCATTCTCATTCTTCACAACTCGTACTGATAAGGATATGTTTGTGTAAATCGTGTAAAACTTTCCTTGAATTCTGTTTTGAAGAAGTCTGAATTCCAGAAGGACTTTATAACTGGTAATTATGTATTTTTTCATGTATTTGCTCATGTGTGCTGAGGGGGCCACTGTGGTCTGATCAAACTGTGTTTGTTTACATGTGTTTGTTTACTGACTGTTGCATGCAATCCTAAAATACAGCAAATTTCAGAAAAAGGGTATTTGTAATGAGAAATCCATTTTTGGTTCAAACTGGTGTAAAAATGTATTGCACCCGGCAGGTCCGGTCAAAAGATCTCAGGTATGGGCTTCATCTGAAGCCTTTAACTCTCAACTACTTATATAAATGAGATAAATGTAAGATGAACTGGATAAGGGCTTCGGCCAAATGGCATAAATGTATACATACTAACACCTGCACCACGGTATGTAGTTAAGAGTGAAAATGAAAGTTCTGTTGCTCTCATGCTTTACATTTTTTTGCCTATTTGAGGGTAGGTTCATTCAAGGGTTTGCTCTAATCTGTACCCATTTCTACATCTGTCAGGGCTGGAAAATGCCTCTGGTACTAAGTAATAACTTGGAGTATTATACTTGATTGACATTTAACTCTAGTACCTGTACTCTTACTTGAGTGCATAAATTACCTCAGGTAGCAAAGACTTCTGGCCCGGATTTAGCATGAAGCTGGCATTTAGACGACACTGGCATGAGGCATGTGAACCGAAAATGGCCCGGTTATGATGAAGGTAGAACCCACTTTAAGGCAGCAAACAAGATATGGACCAGTCGTTAAGTGTATTATTTGGCCCAGATGTAAAATATAGAACTGTGGGCTACATATGTGTGGCCAGTCTTATCCCACAGTTCAAATATAATTTCAGATATTTCAGATAGTAAGGTGATAAAACTTCCATAAACACAACTGTTTCCCCTATTACTGTTTGCAACGTAGGTTTATTGCTCTCTAGCAGCAAGGTTTCATCAAACAAATAATTGTAATCATTAATAATCGAAATTTTAAATAAAAAATTAATGATAATCTAATTATAAAACCCTTGATAATTTATAATAACATTAAACATATTTCACATTTTCTCTAAACCTTTTCATGCACAATACAAGCCAATTTTCATGCATATTTCTTCTCTCCTAAACCCCTGTTTGTCCTATTATGGCAAACAAACAAATTAATAAATAAACGTTAAAAAGAATCTACCAACCAAGTCGCATCTTAAAAATCTTTTTTTTTTTTTTTTTATTATTATTTGTATGTGTGTGTATTCTTGCAATTTAGCTGGTTGGTTTGGTTATTGGTTTATAATATAATAATAAATAAACCTAATGAGAAAACTACTTCCGGAACCAGCTGTTGAAGAAGTGGGCGGACACTAATGCAGTCTTAAGGCTGCACTTTAACCGGCGTGCACTTTTCAACTCTGGAGCAAAGTGTGTTAAAAATGTTAAATATTTTGTTTAAATGTAAAACAATAAATTGTTTCATAATACTGTTGTTGTTCAGGCATTCTTTTTCATCTGGGCTAAGGGTGTATATAAAGTGGCTAGATTAAGGTTTTGTTGAGGCTGACATGTGGAACCAACTTGTTTAGGACCAGAATAGGGCCAGCTATAGTCATACATTTGGCTGAGATATGGCTATTATATGGGCCATATGTGGCCCGAGTTCTGGCAAACCAGAATTCATTGCTGTATTTGGGCCAAGTGAGAGTGGGTTGTGTGGCCCATCACTGGGCCAAACTAATTTTGTGTATACACATTTTGTTTACATCTTAGTTTAGGATTTAATCAAGTTCATCAATGTAGGAAAATAAGTTTTAGTGATTCACCTGCTCTGACCTTCTCATGCTGCATGATGTACTTATAGCTATATCTGTATTTGTTTTAAGCCTTATGTTTTCTTAAAAATTACAAATAATATACTGTGTCTTGACACATGCTCAAACAGCAAATATACATTGGGATCAAAATCAAGACATACAGGTGCATCTCAATTAAATTAGAATATCATTAAAAACTTGATTTATTTTAGTAATTCAATACAAAAAGTGAAACTCATATATTATATAGATTCATCACACACAGACTGATATATTTCAAGTGTTTATTTCTTTTAAATCTTGTGATTTTGGCTCACATATAACAAAAACCAACCAATTCATCTAAAAAATTAGAACAAGACCATTCAAAAAAACATTTTTAGTGAATTGTTGGCCTTCTGTAAAGTATGTTCATTTACTGTATATGTACTCAATACATGGTAGGCTCCTTTTGCTTTAATTACTGCCTCAATTCGGCGTGGCATGGAGGTGATCAGTCTGTGGCACTGCTGAGGTCGGTAGGAAACCCAGGTTTCTTTGACAGTGGCCTTCAGCTCATCTGCATTTTTTGGTCTCCTGTTTTCTATTTACCTCTTGCCAATACCCCATCGATTCTCTATGGGGTTCAGGTCTGGTGACTTTGCTGGCCAGTCAAACACACCAACACCTTGGTCATTTAACCAACTTTTGGTGCTTTGGGGAGTGTGGGCAGGTGCCAAATCCTGCTGGAAAATGAAATAAGCATCTCCATAAAGCTGGTCAGCAGAGTAAAGTATGAAGTGCTCTAAAACTTCCTGGTAGACGGCTGTGCTGACCTTGGACTTGATAAACACAGTGGACCAACACCAGCAGATGACATGACTCCCCAAACCACCACTGACTGTGCAAACTTTACACTGGAAATTAATTGATCGCTAAAGATACATAAGGGTTCAAAACCAGAGACATATTACATGTTTTAAGCAACAGCGACATCTAGTGATTAAGCTTGGATCCTGCAGTAGTAAAAACTAAGTACTGTATTTACTCAAATGTATTACTATACATAATTAGTAAATGCTTAGACCCATTATATATACAGTACAGACCAAAAGTTTGGACACACTTTCTCATTCAAAGAGTTTTCTTTATTTTCATGACTATGAAAATTGTAGATTCACACTGAAGGCATCAAAACTATGAATTAACACGTGTGAAATTATATACATAACAAAAGAGTGTGAAACAACTGAAAAATTTCATATTCTAGGTTCTTCAAAGTAGCCACCTTTTGCTTTGATTACTGCTTTGTATATATATATATATATATATATATATATATATATATATATATATATATATATATATATATATATATATATATATATATATATATATATATATTCTGTTCTGATTTACATTTTTTCAGTTTTGCAAATTTTTGGGAATTGGGGTTGGCGCCTCTCTTTAAAAACACATTTGCTTCACTGTAAGCTTCTTAAATTCTTTTTTTTTTAATTCACTGGATTACAACAGAATCGTACTTCAAAATAAAATGTAAACATCTCAAAAGTCCTACCGATTAATACTGCTCCGATATATAAAATTTGCTGCTGCACTAATAAACTCTAATACACTGCTACTTGTCATTTATGATGACTCCATTTAACCTCTGCGGTTAAGGCAGACCTTCATCTTTAAAATATGAAAAAATGATTTTTTTATATTCTCTTATTTATTTTTTGTTCGGATTGCAGGTGGACATTATAGTAACATTTGAGTTATTGTTTATTTTGAAAGTAACATTTTATTTCTAGTTCAGTTAACTCCTAGTTTTATTAACAATAATAACCTTGCTCCAATGCACATACAAGAAATGACACAGGTGACAAGAAATATTGTAAAAGACAGTGATGATAAAAGTTAATGCATAATAAAAAGAGAAAGAAACAGAGGAGGTGTATGAGGATGGCAAGACAGTTAAAACCCGATGACAAATGAGACAATTTTTTTTTATAAAAGTGACACCAAGGGTGACTAGCAGTGAAGAGAGTGATGATGACAGCAGTGATGATGACAGCAGTGATGATGGTGATGATGATGATGGTGAAGAAATAGAGGAGGAGGATGAAGATGAGGAGAGTTGCTGGTAAGATGGATGAAAACAGAAACAACAAAATAGTGATGCTGGACAGAGATACAAGACAAAGACAAGAAGGATGTATATAATATCGATCAAGTGATAAAAAGGTTGACACAGAACATTTATGGCTCATAAAAGCAATGACAGAGATGAATAACACACTGATGCATAACTGTCAAGTGAAGGAAAAGAAAGGGCTGATGGAGAAAACATTAAGCACATTGACAGATTTGCACAGAAGTGGGTAACTGATGAGACAAACGTTGGAACAAATGAGACTAATGGACATAAAGAAATGGATATTGGATACAACAATGAAAAGACTGACATAAAGAATCACATAAACACAAAATGGTCAAAAGATTTAAAAGAAATTAAGTTTTGTAAAAAAAAAAAAAGTTGGGAAATAACAAGCTGACTGAACCTGAACTGGGGTCAAGTTTAAGGGTTAAGGTTAGGATTTAGAGATTGCGATTAATGGTTAATCATACACAGATTTATGGCAACAAAATATTGCTGTTGATATCGGAAGTACTATGACCGTAACTAGTGCCAACAGTGATAAGTGCTACCAACAAAAAAATTTTATGTGGTTGCTGTGTTAAAAAAACCAAAAACAACAACAGAGAGACAGAACTGAGACTTGTTTTGACCCTGTGTCCTACTCCCAGTCATAAGTGCTATTATGAATCAAGGAGAAAAGAAAATAGAAGGAAGAAAAGATGAGAAAGAGGAGAAAAGAAAAGTAGGTGGTGTGATGAAAGAGGGAGTCTCTACTGCCATTAAATCCTGGGAGGAGGTGCAAGAGGAAAGAGGGCATGAATTATGAAATTTGCTGTCTAAATTGTGAATTCATGGTTGACTGGACCCTGAGATCCATTTCCTGGTACAGTGGAAGTGCATAAAATTGTAAGTGCTATTTAAAATTCCCATGAAATTCAGATGTCAGGGGAAAAGCCTTTTAAATAAATAAAAAGGATTTTGGTTAGTATTGTGGATAAAGTTACTCTTGGAACTAGAATGAGCATTAGTGTTAGGGTTAGCTGAGGGTTTGTATTAGGATTAGCCCTGGTTAGGGTTACGGCTATTGTTAGGGTTAGCTGAGGGTTTGTATTAGGATTAGCCCTGGTTAGGGTTACGGCTATTGTTAGGGTTAGCTGAGGGTTTGTATTAGGATTAGCCCTGGTTAGGGTTACGGCTATTGTTAGGGTTAGCTGAGGGTTTGTATTAGGATTAGCCCTGGTTAGGGTTACGGCTATTGTTAGGGTTAGCTGAGGGTTTGTATTAGGATTAGCCCTGGTTAGGGTTACGGCTATTGTTAGGGTTAGCTGAGGGTTTGTATTAGGATTAGCCCTGGTTAGGGTTACGGCTATTGTTAGGGTTAGCTGAGGGTTTGTATTAGGATTAGCCCTGGTTAGGGTTACGGCTATTGTTAGGGTTAGCTGAGGGTTTGTATTAGGATTAGCCCTGGTTAGGGTTACGGCTATTGTTAGGGTTAGCTGAGGGTTTGTATTAGGATTAGCCCTGGTTAGGGTTACGGCTATTGTTAGGGTTAGCTGAGGGTTTGTATTAGGATTAGCCCTGGTTAGGGTTACGGCTATTGTTAGGGTTAGCTGAGGGTTTGTATTAGGATTAGCCCTGGTTAGGGTTACGGCTATTGTTAGGGTTAGCTGAGGGTTTGTATTAGGATTAGCCCTGGTTAGGGTTACGGCTATTGTTAGGGTTAGCTGAGGGTTTGTATTAGGATTAGCCCTGGTTAGGGTTACGGCTATTGTTAGGGTTAGCTGAGGGTTTGTATTAGGATTAGCCCTGGTTAGGGTTACGGCTATTGTTAGGGTTAGCTGAGGGTTTGTATTAGGATTAGCCCTGGTTAGGGTTACGGCTATTGTTAGGGTTAGCTGAGGGTTTGTATTAGGATTAGCCCTGGTTAGGGTTACGGCTATTGTTAGGGTTAGCTGAGGGTTTGTATTAGGATTAGCCCTGGTTAGGGTTACGGCTATTGTTAGGGTTAGCTGAGGGTTTGTATTAGGATTAGCCCTGGTTAGGGTTACGGCTATTGTTAGGGTTAGCTGAGGGTTTGTATTAGGATTAGCCCTGGTTAGGGTTACGGCTATTGTTAGGGTTAGCTGAGGGTTTGTATTAGGATTAGCCCTGGTTAGGGTTACGGCTATTGTTAGGGTTAGCTGAGGGTTTGTATTAGGATTAGCCCTGGTTAGGGTTACGGCTATTGTTAGGGTTAGCTGAGGGTTTGTATTAGGATTAGCCCTGGTTAGGGTTACGGCTATTGTTAGGGTTAGCTGAGGGTTTGTATTAGGATTAGCCCTGGTTAGGGTTACGGCTATTGTTAGGGTTAGCTGAGGGTTTGTATTAGGATTAGCCCTGGTTAGGGTTACGGCTATTGTTAGGGTTAGCTGAGGGTTTGTATTAGGATTAGCCCTGGTTAGGGTTACGGCTATTGTTAGGGTTAGCTGAGGGTTTGTATTAGGATTAGCCCTGGTTAGGGTTACGGCTATTGTTAGGGTTAGCTGAGGGTTTGTATTAGGATTAGCCCTGGTTAGGGTTACGGCTATTGTTAGGGTTAGCTGAGGGTTTGTATTAGGATTAGCCCTGGTTAGGGTTACGGCTATTGTTAGGGTTAGCTGAGGGTTTGTATTAGGATTAGCCCTGGTTAGGGTTACGGCTATTGTTAGGGTTAGCTGAGGGTTTGTATTAGGATTAGCCCTGGTTAGGGTTACGGCTATTGTTAGGGTTAGCTGAGGGTTTGTATTAGGATTAGCCCTGGTTAGGGTTACGGCTATTGTTAGGGTTAGCTGAGGGTTTGTATTAGGATTAGCCCTGGTTAGGGTTACGGCTATTGTTAGGGTTAGCTGAGGGTTTGTATTAGGATTAGCCCTGGTTAGGGTTACGGCTATTGTTAGGGTTAGCTGAGGGTTTGTATTAGGATTAGCCCTGGTTAGGGTTACGGCTATTGTTAGGGTTAGCTGAGGGTTTGTATTAGGATTAGCCCTGGTTAGGGTTACGGCTATTGTTAGGGTTAGCTGAGGGTTTGTATTAGGATTAGCCCTGGTTAGGGTTACGGCTATTGTTAGGGTTAGCTGAGGGTTTGTATTAGGATTAGCCCTGGTTAGGGTTACGGCTATTGTTAGGGTTAGCATAAGGTTTATGGTGATATAAAAATACAACAAAGAAGACTCAGGACTGTTGAGCAGCCACAATCATGTATCAGACACAATGAGAATGTATGAAAAGAAAGGGGGATGCTACACAGTGGCACATTCAAAATTAACTCATATTTTCCCCAGTTTAAACATTTGTGTGTTTTCTATGCTGTATCAGCAATTAATTGAATTAGGGATTAACAAATAATTGCATTCTGTCCTGATTTACATTTTAAACAGTTTTGCAAATTTTTGGGAATTGGGGTTGAGCGCCTCTCTTTAAAAACACATTTGCTTCACTGTAAGCTTCTTAAATTCTTTTTTTTTTTTTAATTCACTGGATTACAACAGAATCGTACTTCAAAATAAAATGTAAACATCTCAAAAGTCCTACCGATTAATACTGCTCCGATATATAAAACTTGCTGCTGCACTAATAAACTCTAATACACTGCTACTTGTCATTTATGATGACTCCATTTAACCTCTGCGGTTAAGGCAGACCTTCATCTTTAAAATATGAAAAAATGATTTTTTTATATTCTCTTATTTATTTTTTGTTCGGATTGCAGGTGGACATTATAGTAACATTTGAGTTATTGTTTATTTTGGAAAGTAACATTTTTATTTCTAGTTCAGTTAACTCCCTAGTTTTTATTAACAATAATAACCTTGCTCCAATGCACATGCAAGAAATGACACAGGTGACAAGAAATATTGTAAAAGACAGTGATGATAAAAGTTAATGCATAATAAAAGAGAAAGAAACAGAGGAGGTGTATGAGGATGGCAAGACAGTTAAAACCCGATGACAAATGAGACAATTTTTTTTTATAAAAGTGACACCAACACTAGCAGTGAAGAGAGTGATGATGACAGCAGTGATGATGACAGCAGTGATGATGACAGCAGTGATGATGGTGATGATGATGATGGTGAAGAAATAGAGGAGGAGGATGAAGATGAGGAGAGTTGCTGGTAAGATGGATGAAAACAGAAACAACAAAATAGTGATGCTGGACAGAGATACAAGACAAAGACAAGAAGGATGTATATAATATCGATCAAGTGATAAAAAGGTTGACACAGAACATTTATGGCTCATAAAAGCAATGACAGAGATGAATAACACACTGATGCATAACTGTCAAGTGAAGGAAAAGAAAGGGCTGATGGAGAAAAACATTAAGCACATTGACAGATTTGCACAGAAGTGGGGTAACTGATGAGACAAACGTTGGAACAAATGAGACTAATGGACATAAAGAAATGGATATTGGATACAACAATGAAAAGACTGACATAAAGAATCACATAAACACAAAATGGTCAAAAGATTTAAAAGAAATTAAGTTTTTTGTAAAAAAAAAAAAAGTTGGGAAATAACAAGCTGACTGAACCTGAACTTGGGTCAAGTTTAAGGGGTTAAGGTTAGGATTTAGAGATTGCGATTAATGGTTAATCATACACAGATTTATGGCAACAAAATATTGCTGTTGATATCGGAAGTACTATGACCGTAACTAGTGCCAACAGTGATAAGTGCTACCAACAAAAAAATTCTATGTGGTTGCTGTGTTAAAAAAACAAAAAACAACAACAGAGAGACAGAACTGAGACTTGTTTTGACCCTGTGTCCTACTCCCAGTCATAAGTGCTATTATGAATCAAGGAGAATGAAAATAGAAGGAAGAAAAGATGAGAAAGAGGAGAAAAGAAAAAGTAGGTGGTGTGATGAAAGAGGGAGTCTCTACTGCCATTAAATCCTGGGAGGAGGTGCAAGAGGGAAAGAGGGCATGAATTATGAAATTTGCTGTCTAAATTGTGAATTCATGGTTGACTGGACCCTGAGATCCATTTCCTGGTACAGTGGAAGTGCATAAAATTGTAAGTGCTATTTAAAAATTCCCATGAAATTCAGATGTCAGGGGGAAAAGCCTTTTAAATAAATAAAAAGGATTTTGGTTAGTATTGTGGATAAAGTTACTCTTGGAACTAGAATGAGCATTAGTGTTAGGGTTAGCTGAGGGTTTGTATTAGGATTAGCCCTGGTTAGGGTTACGGCTATTGTTAGGGTTAGCATAAGGTTTATGGTGCGATAGTTATGGCTTGCATTTGGGATTAACCTTTGGGTTAAAGTTAGTGTTACAATTTTTGTTAGGTTTAGTCATGGTGTTTTGGTTATGGCTAGTGTTAGGTTTAGCTATAGAGTTTTCATTAGGGTTAGCCCTGGATCAAGGGTTAATGTAAGACTTAACTCCAGAGTTTAGGGTTAGCATTAGGGTTATGCCAGCATTAGGGTTGGGATTAGCATTGATGCTTGCATTAGGGTTAGTCCTGGTATTAGGGCTAGTGTTAGGGTTAGCCCTTGAGTTAGGTTTAGTCTTAAGTTTATTATTAGCATTAGGGTTATGGTTAGCCTTAGGGTTGGCTATGAGGTTATGGTTAGCATTAGGGTTATGTTTAGCATTAGAGTTATGGTCAACATTAGTGTTATGGTAAGCATTAGTTAGCCCTGGGGTTAGGGTTAGCCCCTGTCTTATGGTTAGTCTTATGGTTATGATTAGCACTAGGGTTATATTTAGCATTAGGGTTAGCTATGAGGTTAGGGTTAGCCTTAGGGTTAGGGTTTGCATCAGGGTCAGCCCTGAGGCTAGGGATAGCACTAGTATTATAGTTAGCATTAGGGTTTGAATTAGGGTTAGGGTTGGCATTAGGGTTAGGGTTATCATTAGGGTTAGGGATGGCATTAGGGTCAGCCCTGGGGTTAGGGGTAGGGTTAGCCTAACCCAACTTCCAAATAGAAATTTGGGATGGTATCCTTAACTTCTAGTTTAGTAATACCAAAACACAGTGTTAGCAACAAACAAAGTAGCATGTCTTGCCTTTAAATGGGCTGGGCTACTTATCCAAGTATTTGTCTTAGATCAGGTCATAATTATGATTCAATATGTTTAGGGTTTATACCACTAATCCTAATCCTGACTATATATAAACCTAATAGTCCAATCACCATACAGAAATATTGGCTTTTTCAATCTATAACAGGGACTGCACAGATTGCTGGTTTGCTAGGCTGACCTTCCATGGGTTTTCCATCTCCAGAGTGGAGGAAGGAAATTACGCTCTTTGGCGCTCCAACGTTTTTTGTTTTTTTTTAAACAGCACTGTTTAATCTAATGCCAGGCAACTAAGTCAATTTTGTTACCTTAGTTTTTATTTGTAAGATGATATAGTTTACTACATAATATCTGAGTTTACTGTAGTAAAACCGTTACTAAAATATCAAGAATTGTATTGCCCTACCATTTTGTCACTGCATCAACATCACACATGATGAGTCCATAGTGGGTTTCCAAAAATCCAGAGAACAAAAAATAATTCCAGTCAATTTAAGCACACCAAAAATGTTCAGAATGTTTGGATGAATGCTTTTAATTATTCATATGCAAAAATATTGGATCTTTTTTTCATGACCAACAATATGAAAAATCTTTCTGGACCCAATTATGTAAAAGTACAGAGACCTTTTTTTCTTTTTAAACAATGTGACCATCACATTTTACAATACATATTCACCACTGATTTCTCAAGTAAGTAGCACTGCAGTCCATGGCAATACCCTAATGAGTAGGTTAATTTGTCTAATCTACATAATCAATTGTTATAATTGAAATAGTAATTATTCTTAGGTATACCAGGAACATTCCTGTAATTGATTAAAGCTGGACCTGGGTCAGTCATATCACAGCGTCTCTGAATGCAATGCCTTAAATGTATTGTATTGTCCTTTACTAGTCATAGTTTCTTGTCAATGATCTGTCACTGTGCTTATGCATTTACAATAGTGTCACTGCTATAAGTTCTACTATTTACGTAAAAAACCTGAGGTATCCCAAACCAAGTGACTCTATTCAACTGCCCAAAGACCTGTGACAGCATATTGACCTTTGGCCATCCTTCTTGATGTATACTAACGAGCAATGAGATGCTGCAACACAACATGAATATTCTCGCAGCAACTAAAAGGAAATAACATATCACAATCCTATAAGCCCACACTGAACACGAAAGTCAAAGTTTGAGTGGCTGACTGCTGTCTGGTCATAGGATGTCCGACCCAGCTACTGTCCAGGCACGTAAGGCCAGCTAATGGAGCTGCCAGAGAGTTGCATGTCTCGAATGAGTGTCTCGATGGGCGTCTTGCCCACCAGTCGCATGAAGAAGAGCTGAGATATGAGGTTTGCTGGAACAGCTCTCAGTGAGGGCAGGCGGAGAAGGAGGCGACCAAAGCGCTGCGGTTGAGTCGGATACTGCATGCGTTCGTATTCAGTCAGAGCCACCTGAGCCTTCTCCTGCAGACTCTCCACGTGCGCTGGGTCTGTCAGTCCACATGCATCTGTTGGAGACATAAAGAAAGTTTCAGTGTAAAATTTTCTGATAGAATTAATGTCTTGATAAAGGGTCAAGTATATCCAACCATCATTAAATACAGTTCGGTAAGGCTGCTTCATCCTCAGTAAAATAAAATATCAGGGCTAGTTAATGACAAGCAAAATAATAAAAATAGGCATTAATGATGTATAATTACGAACAAGATATTGCAGGCTAAATAAGCGGCTATTTCGGAAGTGATAAAAGAGCAAGGTCTCACTGTTGCTTAGATTTTTCCACATAGTAAATTCTTGATTTTTGAACCCAGACATGCCTATTTCTAACATTCATAGTTAATTTAACAGAGAAATTGCAGCGCTTACCTGGTGAAAAGAGAGCTATGGCTTTGAGGCAGCTGTATTCAGCAGAGTCCACCTGTAGTCGTGTAAGTTTATCCACCTGGTCCTGGAAGACACGCACCTGGTCCATGAAGGAGACAACACGCTCAGCAGACATGGGGGAAGCGTGAAAGCCAGCAGCAGCCAGCAGGGGGGCCATGTGTAGAGGCAGAGCTGATTGTGCTGCATTAAGGATGAACAGTTCACTCCAACTGAGGCGCAGCAGGGCCACTTGCTCCGAGACTGGTAAGTCAGGGAAGAAGGGAATGTTCCGAGCCCACTCGATGGTGCTGAAGAGGAGTCGGGCAGCCAGCTCACATATACTGTCGATGCCCATGACGGAGCCGTGGCCACCAGGCAACTGTTGACCACACTGAGCTCCATAGCGGCTGCTAGGGTAGGGTTCAGCTCTCAGGAGCTGTGAGATAAGCTCAGGTGCTGGCTGGCCATTGAAAAATTCACCAGCCATGCCTGGGCCTCCTGGCCCACCTCCTCCAGCCGAGACCATTGAGGTTGGGCTGATACCTGAGTGTGATGGAGGAATGCGTCCACGCTGGACTGCTACAAAGAAAAAAAAAGTGAATATTTTTCTTAATGCCATCATGCAGTCTAGCATGCAAATATCATGTAAGGATATACTTCCACTATTTATATACATATTCTTTTTGTTTCAATAGTGCAAAACATGCTGTGAAAAGAAAAAGAATCTGGTGATATGTTCAAACAAACTGGGCAGGATGTTAATAATCTGGACAGGATGTAGCTGATAGAACATATCAGAAACCTTCCCTGCATTCCAATACAGCTTTTAGCATCCCTGTGTTACATCCTTATTACGACTAACAGAATGTCACACAAGGAACAGGGATTTGCCCTTGCTTTTGGCAGCAATAACAATTTGACTAAAGCGATTTGCTTAGAAATATCTACGTTCATTGTTTGTTTAAATCTGAATCATATCAACTTGCTAAATTTTTTACAAAACCAAGGTAACCAAATAAAGTAATGTGTTACAGCCATATAATTAAAGGAAGATCTCCAAAAACGAATGGATCTCCATTGTGAGTGTTTTACTTTGTTTGTTTATCTATCTTATAATTTTTCATTTAGTAGCTACTATTAATTATTTAGTAACTTCAACATTATACAAAGCAATTTATTGAAGATTCTACGTTTAAATGTGGGCAAATTCCTCTTTTGAAGGATTTTGAACCCTTCATACACAGAAGCTCGCATAAATGTCTGCCTTCATACTTGTACATAAGGTGAGCATGATCAGTAGAGGGCAGTGTTGCATGAACCAGACATAACCAAAAACAAATGCTAATTCACTGTAGGTAAAAAAAAGAGAGAGATTTCCTTCTGTGTAAATGCCTTAATTGTTATGTAAATGTTTGATTACCTAATTCTATGTAAAGAAGGCATGACATTGTCAAATAACAAGTCTTAAGCAATTCTTGAATTTGTCCAACTAGATCCTAGTTTCCTACCAGCACATAGTTTCCCATTAGTTAGTGTAACTGTTTGACACAAAAATGGAAGGGGCATGTTTCCAAGGTTTCCATTATTATCCTGCAATTTATCATGTATAAACTTTCCTTAAATTTGTATAGAGACATTGTGAGATGAAGATCTTGACAGCAACATATCTAGTCTTTCTTGTTACTCATTTGTATGCCTGATATAAACCTTTAAATCTTTAACAGAAGAAAAACTATTTCAGACATTTGACATTGCTGTGACCTTGGCCTTTTTTCATCAAATTCAAATCATTTAACGTTGATGATAATTATATATGAAACGTTCAACCATTCGTTCTTGGGATATCACGCTAACAAGAACCTTAGACAAAAGCACAATTGGAAGTGTTAATCATCAGATTTTGTTATTTTTGCCATTTTTAATATAGCGAATGGCAGAAAGGTCACAACGTCTCATCACGTTGTTTCCCATATGTGTAACTGGATCTCCCTGCCTCGAACAATAAGCATTCACCTGATGACACACAGCACCATAGATACACATGACACAGTGTTAGTTTCTGGGATGACAGCGTCCATTAGAATCCATCAGCGTACCACTGTGCACCATGTTTACCCATAAGCCCTAAGGGCTCTCCTGGTGCTGCATTATAGCATACAAACCACGCCTGAGTTCACTCCTGAGATATAAGCTATGCCCTAAAAACAACATGTACTTGCCTATAAGGAAGGGGCAAGAGGAACCCTGAATGGAATGTATGACTTGTCTTATAATAAACCTTAATTTCTTCAGTAACTCTGTAAAAAGAACACTGTAACCTCCAGACAAAACAAAGGTGGTGGCAGTTCAACAATTTTTTTTGCATGCTTTTAGCAAGGCACTATTCTCATGTCATGTGGATTTATAGTTGGCAGTTCAGTGTTGAGCAGCACAGCTTGGAGAGCAAAACTGCCTCTGGCAGTGTGCCTGCCAAGGTCACATAGGGACATCAGCACTGCAGGCTTTGGGCATTTGGTTGAAAACCAGATTGAACTCGCTTTTGGATATTAATTACACTAGTAATTGAATAGCTTTGATTGCTCTATCACTATTATTTTTAACAGACTATCAAAAATATACTGTGTCTATTAGAATAATAATAAGCATATGCATTTTTCTAGGCTGTGTTGTATTATTTTATAAAATGGATATTTGCACTTATACTACTTATATTAAGCTGGGGCATTTCGCTTTCACACCAAATTCTTTTTTGGATTCTTTTTCATGGATTCACCACAGTTTAACATCTGCAAATATGTACAAGCACACAACAGTTACCTTCTTTTCTCATGCCCACACGAAAGCATTTCTTCAGACGGCAGTACTGACACTGGTTGCGATGATGCTGATCAATCTGACATTCTCGATTTGATCTGAAAAACACAACAAAGGCATGAGGGAACGTTTCCTCCATTTCAAAACCAATTCTACGATTTCGACCTCTTAAATTTTGAAATGTATGCGTTGTATTATACTGGTTCTCATTAGGTTTTAGTTCCTCCTTTGTACTATTAAAGGTTTACAAAAATGGGAGATGACATTTTTTCTTTTTTTAACCTGATAACACTTAGAATGTTTACATATCTGCCTAAAATCTGTTTTCTTTTGTCTTGCAATCATTACAAAGAGCTGTTGCAGTAGAAAGCTGCCTCTTAACAATGGATTCTATAGTAGTATCATCCGCCCCAGCATCAGTAAAGAGCTTTGCACAGTTGCTATGACGGCCAATAAATAAATGCAGTCTGTGCACACTGTAAGGAAGGCGTTTGAAGAATGAATATTGAACATTGGCTCTAATTCTTTAAACAGAAAGCCCTAGTAAATTGATGCCAGAGATGACTGGCCTTGGTGGTTGAATCCTTATCAAAAAAAAATGTTTGAAACTGGCCTTGGTAAATTATCAGCCCACGCAACCTAGACACAATTGAAAGAACGCAGTTCAGTTTGTACATTTCGGTAGCAGCTAATGTGCTTTATTCTTTGGCTAAGAGAGAGAGAGAGAGAGAGAGAGAGAGAGAGAGAGAGAGAGAGAGAGAGAGAGAGAGAGAGAGAGAGAGACCATTAAAAAATGTATCACTTATTTGAAAGTTTTTTTTAAAGTCAATTTGATCATGGCGGTATCAAAGCAATAAAAACAATATGGTTTTTACTTCAACAAATAAATATCTTGAGGAAACTGTTATGTCTTATGCTGTGTATTGATTAAAATCAATGAAACATTGCAAAAAAGAAAGGAAATATCCACATACTTTCTGTAAAATACTGAAAGCAGATACTTTTGCAACATCTGATCATTTTACCGCATGTAAAAACACAGAACAAAGAATTCTGGATAAAAGTCCCTGCAGCTGCTCACATCTTAATGTATTGTATCATAAAAAAAAAACTGTTAGTCCCCTAAATTTTAATAGCAAATCAGGAGTTATAAACATTGTTCCTTGAAGCAGTTTTCATTCAGCTACATTTTACCTTGAAGGCCCTGTGAATAGTGTTGGTCCTCTGTGATTTAGTTGATCTGTTTTCTTAATAAGTAAAACTATTTAACACCTTACCTTTATGCAGTTTAATCATGTATTACCATATGAAAAGTACAGTTCACACCCAAACACCAGGTTATCTAGAGTTCATTGAAAGGTCAATAAAGTTTACATTAGTTCTTTTTGATTTACATTAGTCACTGAGATTACATTTCTCATTTGTCATTTTTTTTACATATTTTGCGCAATTTAAATGAGTATGTTAAATAATTTTTATATGATTATATTATTTAGTATTATAGTGAACAATATATAATCTGAGTTGATGCGCACAATCTTAAAGTCTGATCTGGCTTTAAATTGCCCTGTGTGACATTTAATCACCAATCCCTAAGGATCTAATAGGTGACGTAATTGACATATGTCATGAGCAAGGCTCATTACTGTCCACGTGCTGGCAGAGAAGTCCTGGGTTATATTTCAGCCTGTCTGTGCACCGTATTACTGCAAATCTTCAAGATTCTCTTACCTGCACGTGTAGCTAAGGTTGCGGCGGATGCTCCTTTTGAAGAAACTCTTGCAGCCCTCGCAGGTAAAGACACCGTAATGCTTCCCACTGGACTTGTCGCCGCACACCACGCAGTCCACCACGCAGGCCTTGTCATCCTCTCCGCCTTCGGCATCGCTGTTCCCTGCCTGGGGAGAGCTCTCATCTTCCTCCCCCCGCAGGTAGCCCTTCTCCCCTAGGCCATTGGTGCTCCCATTAGGGTTGCCCCATCCCCCACCCACCATGGCCATCGCTGTGTGCACCACCAGGGCTTTTTTCTTTCTTTTTTTTTTTTTTTTACAAAATCCTCTCCCAGCAGTGAGTATTCAGTGTGTGAGAGTTCACACTGCAGACATTAACCTCAAGCTTCTCAAGAGTGTGAAAGGGGGAAAAGTAAACAGTGATGTGAGGTCCTCAAACGTTTACACAGCCTAAATCGGAGCCCCCGTTTTTAAAAATAGGCCTTTCAGAGAGTCGAGGGTTGATCGGCAAATGTTTTGCAGTCCAAGTGATCTTAAAACTTAATTTAACT
Source organism: Silurus meridionalis (assembly GCF_014805685.1). Classification (NCBI taxonomy): domain Eukaryota; kingdom Metazoa; phylum Chordata; class Actinopteri; order Siluriformes; family Siluridae; genus Silurus; species Silurus meridionalis. Next base: position 18,104,220 of record NC_060892.1, read on the forward strand.
CCAAAGTAATCCTCCAGGGCTCTCAAAGAACGTCTGCTTCACCGACTGCTTCAGACTTCAGACAAGAGTGAGTAACATACAGCCTGCCCCTTTTTACAGGAAACTATAAATTACACATAAACACACGCAGCCCAGCAACTCTGAAACTGGGGCAAAAGTAAAGCGCCGCTTAAGAAGAACCAAAATGCCTCATCTCAGCCAGCGAGTATTAACAACCTTGTGCTGCTTTAGCATGAGACAGTTGCCCTGCCCACAGGTCACTAACAAGTCAAACCTGTTCTTGTGTACTTCTAGCGAACTCCGTTCCCACTACTTTAACAGAACGTTCGAACGGAAAAAAAATTTTACCCGAAAAATGCTTGTCAATAGCTATAGAAATATCACAGCAACTAAAGTAAACATGTCCAGAACTGCTACAAGAATCCAGCTTCAATAAATCTTCACAGGGAAAGAGACAAAGCCTGCTAATGATAAACAGAGTTCTCTTTCAGCCCTCCCTATGAAGGATCAAAGTTCAAGGAAGTCCCCTCTATCGCTCTCTCATACAAACACACATGCGCACACACCCTTTCTGTCTTTTTGGGAAACCCAGGCTCAGATCTTCTCGTTTCCACGTACACTCTTGCGTCAGGTTCCAAGAAGACCATGGGATTCAGGCGTCGATTAAGAGGGCAAGGTCTCTGGAAAAAAGGAGGAATCTTTGGTCCGCATGCGTCCGGGTCTCTCCGATGTCCCTCCCTCGCCTTGTTTTGTCAGCACTTGCCCATCCAGCAGTAACAGCTTCAGGGCTTCAGCTCTCCTGCGTTCCCGGAAGCTACTGTGAAACCGTTTCCGCTTTTCTTCTTCTTTTTTCTTCCGTCTTTCCGTCCCTATGGTAAGAGCGAATAGAGGAAGTCAGCCTCTGTTTGGCCACGGATGAAGGACAGAGGAAAGATCAACCAGCCTCTGTGGTCAACAGACCCTGCTCTGTTTCTCTCTCTCTCTCTCTCTCTCTCTCCTCCTTCTCTCTCTCTCACTTCCCCCCACCCTTCTCTCTCTCTCTCTCTCTCTCTCTCTTTCTGAGTGCATGAGAGTGTGTGTGTGTGTGTGTGTGTGTGTCTGCTCAGGGATTTGACACTGCTATTCAAGCCCCATGGTTGCCATGGTGACGTCTGCCTTATATGGCCAGAGGAGTCAAAGAGCAGCGAGTGGGCTGCCGAGGGCTCGAGCACAGCCAGAGAGGAATGCACTGCTGCTGCTGACCCCCGAACCTTCCTCCCCCTCTTTCTCTCTCTCTTTCACTCACACACACACACACACACACACACACACACACACACACACACACACACACACACACACACACACACACACACAGGCTGTTAGCCTCTGCCAAAGCTTAACAGACCTAATGGCTATTAAGCACACTGTATCTGGATCATATACTGCTGTATGAGCTATGTGCTTACACACACACACACACACACACACACACACACACACACACACACACACGAGAAGAAGCAGATAGCCCAAGCAGATAACACTGCAGCTTCAAGCACCCCTTACTCATGCTCATGTAAACACACACACACACACACACACACACACACACACACACACACACACACAAACAGACAATAAACCCTTCCCTCTGCCTAAGCACAACAGAGATAATGGCTATTTAGCACATTGTCTCTCGATCATATTCTGTTATATGAGCACACACACATTAGTTAACACAATAAAAACCAACATGTATCGCATTCCACTTTATGAACTCTACTGTCAAACACTCATTATGAAAGCTTCTGTGTTTCCTTTCTGATCACATAGATAAGACCTGAAACCCTGTCAGTGCAGTGTTTTCCATTTCCATTTTTATTATCATTTTCTCTTTCATTGTCTCATTTCTCCTAATAATGTAAATCATGTGAGACGCAGCTCCGTTCCTAATCACTTGGGAACTGCTTGCATTCCAAGGTACACTTCAAGGCAAGGCAGATTGCATCATACATGAGGTAAAATCGCTGTGGGTTACAAACAGCTAAGCTTCATTGTGTGGTGTAGAACTGAAGGATCTTGCCTGTGTGTGGTGTGTTTTGTGTGTAGGAAGGTTATCAGTGGACCTTCACTAGTGTTAATCTGAATTACAGCCCTTTGACTTAAGCGGGTGTGGAGGAGGGAGAAAGAAAAGCTCAGAGTGCTAGGTTTCTGATCTGTTTACCGAAATTCTAAGTGACCCACTTCTAATCCTAGTAAAACACCATGTGTTTCATGGCACAAAGAGGGGGCCGGGGAGGGGTTCCTACTTAAAAATTCATTAAATATATAGTGCATTGATAAAAGGTTTTTATTGCAAAAAGTCTTTATTGATACGATAGATAGATAGATAGATAGATAGATAGATAGATAGATAGATAGATGATAGATAGATAGATGAATAAATGGGTGCACACAACCAATGACTCATAAGAAAAAAAAACAAGTGTTTAAAAAAACTTATATTTGCATATTTATCAGATCATTTAAAATTATGTTGCTTTGCTTTGTGCCTTTTATGGTTTCCACCCTCCTTTTTTATCTGTGTGTGTGTGTGTGTGTGTGTGTGTGTGTGTGTGTGTGTGTGTGTGTGTGCGTGTATACACATATATTTATAACTGTATATATGTATATAGTATAAGTGTGTTTGTGTGTTTCTTCTTGAGCTCCTGGTCTTTGAACTGCTGAACAGGAATGCAGCTGTGCTCTGCTGGAGTCTGGTAAGTTTGGATTTGTGCATTCTTGCACAGTGAGTAGACTATTACTGGTAAAGGATTTAACACACACACACACACACACACACACACACACACACACATACTGGTTTTTATGTATTAGGTGGACTTTGCCTGGTAAACAAGTTGTACCATGGTTTAAAGGTACCCACCCTTCCCCTTGTGCTACAGTGATGCCACAAATGTCAAAAAATCTAATCAGCTCTGAGGAAAACAAATTTCACTTCAGAATTACTTTACACAAATTTAAACAATTTATATAAAGACCTGACATTATGGTTGTATATGAGGACCTGCTCGGAATGTCCCGCCTTCTGACAAAAATAGTGTTTGTAAGGACATACGGGCTTTATCAGGACATTGGTTTTAACAATACACAAACAAGACATCACACAGTATTGAAGGGACAGGCATGTTTTATTGGCCCTCTGACACACACAAACACAGACTTGACAGCATGGTGCACTATCAAGACATCAGTGACTTAAAAGAACAAGTCCTTTCCTTGTAGTTTTCGGGACTTCTTTTAGAGTTTTTAGTCTCTGCAAAATATTCATAAACAAACTAACCAAAAACCCATTATAAATGAAATTTGATAACCAAGATGTTTAGATATTTGAATGTTTAGTGCATAGTGAAATCTCCAAAATGCTCAGTGTTATATAAAGCTTGCAGAGAGCTAGATATACAAATGAATTACATAAAGACACTTAAACCAATTTAAAATGAGGAAAATTGTAAAGCTAATTACAATCCTAATAAATCCCACCCACGATCAGCTGCCATAATAAAGAGCTAGTGTTATTCAATCACTAGTCATAACGTTATAAGATCATAACGTTATGCCTGGTGTGTACATTTCTTGATGGGAACTCCAAAGCTTTTTCTACGTCGCTCTGGGAATGGGAGTTTGCTATTGCCATAAATGTAGATGGGACATCGAAGAACTCAATTGTATCAATGAGTGTATGCAAACATAACCACAGACAGTAAGTGAAAGAGGTATGATGGCAGAGGTTTGTTTAGGACTATAAATAGCAAATAAATGTGAATAATGTTACCTTTTGTAATATAAATTCTTATTGCTAATTAATATATTGAAAAAAGTGTCCTGAAAAATCATAACCTAAAAAAATGCAACGCAAACCATTTTCCTCTTCTGGTGTCCGATTGCTTCACATCCCTGTAAAAAAGAAATCATCATTGAGTACATTAGCAGTGTGGACTGACATATTATGGCGCATATTAAACATGGTTAGAACAGGTTAGAAAACCTACTGATCTGTGCTGGTGTCTTCAGGGAAGCATCCAAATTCGCAGCATCAGCCCCACTCTCAGAGTCACTTCCATCACTAGCATCAATGTTGAGTTTATCTTAAAAGCAGATGCAAAATTAATACTACTGTATGTTTCGTTTGTAACTAAAAGCTCATCGATTTGAATAATCATAACATTAAAGATTTTCACCAATTTATCTTGATGCCTTAATACTAGCCTAATTCTACACAGGACATATCAAGGACTCAATTTTACAATTTAAATGCATACCTTTAATTTCAAAGCTGAGGTGATAAAATAACAAGGTTTTTGTATATTCTACTGAACAGTAATATGATATACAAATTATCAATATAAACCTTTGTCATATTTTCTTTTTGTTCAAGAACTGTTTTTGTTATTGTAAGATACTGTTCAGTACATATTTAAAAACATAACCAAAACAAATACTCAGTTTATAATTATTTAACAGAATTTCTTATGACAAAAATAATGTCTATCAGGCAACCTTACTTTTTTGTCTTTTCACAAAGTTCTTTTGAATCCTGTTTCTTAGGCTTAGATTGGCCCTTTACAATGGTAATCTAAAATAGACAAAACTAAATGCTTTTATATGGACCTGTCCAGGGATATTTTAATGGCTATTACCTCCCTTTAGGCTGGACACAAACCAATTAGATTCTCAAAGCATTTTTGATTTTAAACATACATTTAGCTTCACTAACGTTTCAAATTTACGCTCGCATTCCACTGACTATCTGATGTACAGACAGCAGTAAAATATTGGAGTTATTCCAAAAATCAGACAATGTAAGCCTGGCTGTAGCATCTTCTTAACCAGGTTAACACATTTGGACTATCATTTGGACATAATTAACAATATATAAATATTTTTTTACTTTTCATAATCTTTTGGCTCTCTATTAATTTGCACCCATATAATTGACACCCAGCAATATAATAATACGCATGATGCATTAACTATAATCTATTTGGGTCACTTTTGTTCTCATGATATACAATCACCCAGGTCACATCTGCTATGTGGTGCTTCTGTAACAAACCCTTACCTCTGAGGGATAAGGAAGTACAATAGTCAGTAAGTCTACATCTATAAGATGCAAATTTGAAAGAAATTAATTTAATAAAGTTTATGGTGCTCATACAATAACTTTATAGTGAAGTCCTCGAGACCAGGTTTCTGTCAGACACTATACACACAGCTGATGATGTACATTGACTATCACATTACTACAAGGTACAACAAATCTGCTATGTGGCGCTTCTGTAACAAACCCTTACCTCTGAGGGATAAGGAAGTACAATAGTCAGTAAGTCTACATCTATAAGATGCAAATTTAAGAGAAATTAATTTAATAAAGTTAATGGTGCTCATAAAATAACTTTATAAAGTGAAGTCCCTCGAGACCAGGTTTCTGTCAGACACTATACACACAGCTGCTTATGTACATTGACAACGTCCCCATATACCCAGTGTACTGCTAAACCATGTCTGTTCCATATACACTCAGATAAACACTAAACATGTACATCACTAAAGCCCTGATATACCATGTATTTGTCAAACACACGGACACACTAATACTCCTTTGGTAGAGGACTCTTACATGATGGTCTATGCATGTCCTTATTAGACACAGTGTTCTCATAAAACAGGTCTCAGCCATACACACTACATACACACAGACTAACTCAATCCTAACCCCAGCACCTAAAACTGCACACAAAATCTCAGTCATTTTGATCTCAAGACATGGTTCACAGATAGTGTTCACCCATCCAGTCAATCTCTCCCAGTGACTAAGAGAGACAATACGTACTGATAAAAACATACTAAAACAATGCAAAGTACCTGCAACATTTTGGGAATAAATAATCAGAATATGATTTTTATAAATTACCTTTTCTCACTCTTCTCCTGGATCAGCAGCCTCCAACTCATCTACTGCAGTAACCTCTAATGTTTTCAGCTACATTCTAAAAACAGAAACAAGAAATCTTTCTCACATTTGTTATAAACATTAAGTAGCCCTAGAATGTATTTGATACTTAAGTCACATTTTAATGCAATTAATTTTACTGCATTAGCAACCATATCAAACCAAGACATTAATTTCAAAAGATACATAAAACTAAGTTTTACACAAAACATTTAATTTAAAACAGATTGGTATGTTTAGAAATATTTAAAAAAAAAGCATTTGGATCACCAGCAATTGTATTATTAACAATCGCAAACAAGGTCTTAGTATTTAGTCCGACATACTAGGTTTTGCAGAACTGCTAGTTCTACAAATGACTATGCATAAAACTGTTTCTGTGAAAATTCCAGTAGTTTCCACCAAGATTGAATCAACAAATATTCCTTTTTATTTTTATTAGAGCAACAACAATCTGCCACTTCCTTTACTATTGCATTTTACAGATACTCTATAAGGTCTATGTCAGGCTTTTGGGGTGATTTTAAGTGCACTGTATATACAGTACATTAGCAAAGCACACTGTATATATGGTATATTATTTACACCCAGCAAGAACATTGCTGCCTTAACTATACTATAATATTTGGGTCACTTTTGTTCTCATGATATACAATCACCCAGGTCACATCTGCTATTTGGTGCTTCTGTAACAAACCCTTACCTCTGAGAAATAAGGAAGTACAATAGTCAGTAAGTCTACATCTATAAGATGCAAATTTAAGAGAAATTAATTTAATAAAGTTAATGGTGCTCATACAATAACTTTATAGTGATGTCCTCGAGACCAGGTTTCTGTCAGACACTATACACACAGCTGCTGATGTACATTGACTATCACATTACTACAAGGTACAACAAATCTGCTATGTGGTGCTTCTGTAACAAACCCTTACCTCTGAGGGATGAGGAAGTACAATAGTCAGTAAGTCTACATCTATAAGATGCAAATTTAAGAGAAATTAATTTAATAAAGTATATGGTGCTCATACAATAACTTTATAAAGTGAAGTCCCTCGAGACCAGGTTTCTGTCAGACACTATACACACAGCTGCTTATGTACATTGACTATCACATTACAACAACGTCCCCATATACCCAGTGTACTGCTAAACCATGTCTGTTACATACACACGCCAATAAACACAAAACACATGTAAATCACTAAAGCCCTGATATACAATGAAACAGGTCTCAGGCATACACACTACATACAGATTTATAAGATATAATAAGAGCTCAATATAATTTCACAACTGTAAAAAAAATATATATTACCTGTTTACTGTGTTCGATGATTGCCAGAGTGTCTGCTGTTGCGAGGTTAAAGAGGTCTCCCTCATCAAAAGGGACTGAACTGAATACTCCACACCCTGAATAAGAAAAAATGAAATATTAATCCAGTCGTGAACTTCACACCAGTTTTATCCTAATGCCCTGTCTGTTAATGAAAGCAGTCTAGGTCAAAAGGAACATAGGATGGCATGTGTGAATGGACCCTTACCTTTATCTGAATTTATATATTTCCAGGTTTGTCTTTCCCAGCAGATGTGTAATACTCCGTCTCCTGCTTTGGATGTTCTTTTCTCCTTCTGCGCTTCATCTCAGCCATGTTAAAATGATGCTGTTCTTCCCCACAGAAATGAGTGTTTATTTAAACTAAAACCTTAAATTGTTAATATAAGTGGTGTTTATGTAAAACATGTCCAGTGATAGAGCATGGGACAATGCTGAGGAGAGCTGGGATTTAAACTCTCCATCACACTGACACTCAAAGATATCAGACTTCTGATGTGTTCATTCTGCTTTACTTCTGACTACAGTATTACTGAGTTATGAGTGAAGAGTATCAGGGGTTATTTACACCCTCACAGTGATACAGCAGTGTTTACACACTGTACCATCATCTCTATCTCACACTCAGACCCTCACCACCGCTCCAAACTCAGCCATGTAACTCCCGCGCCGCACGCACTCAGCTGTTTCCGGTCGCACGCGCTAACCGGAAGTGATGTTCTAGTGACATTAAATAGCATACAGCCTTATAATAAACAAAATAATAACAATTAAAAGCAGTTCTGAGTAGTTTGTAAGCAGTCCGGTGCTGTGTGTACAACAGCTCACCTTACAACACTGCACGCGCTAACCGGAAGTGATGTTCTAGCGACATTAAATAGCATACAGCCTTATAATAAATAAAATAATTAAAAGCAGTTCTCAGTAGTTTATAAGCAGTCCGGGTGCTGTATGCCCAGCAGCTCACCTTACAACACTGCACGCGCTCTGTGGCCGGAGCGAACGCGTTTAAAGAGCCGCGAGGATGCGCGCGGCTATCAGCTAGCGGCTATCAGCACTGACTATTATTAGCTAGCATCCATGCTAACATACAGACATTTCCCCTTCATTTTAATTCGGCCAAACGCACTAAACCCAAATTTATACAGTGCGCATTCGGTACAAGATTTATCAGTAATTAGTTATTCAACTCAGGTTTTAAAACTAACCATTGATAATGTTGCTAACTAGCCAGCTTTAATTTATGCATTCTTAAGGCTAAATTCACCCCAATCTCCAGATTCCAATGAAATATTTCTTACAACATTAATTTACAACAAGGAACCGAGCTCTTGGAATATATCAATAGTCTACTCATTAAGTTTATGAACTTTATAATCATACCTGGCTTTTAAAGGGCTGGATAATGGCTGTTCAATGTGTTGGCAAACCGAGTCTAATGAAACTCCGCCCTTAAAAGGAACACGTAGGATAATTGACGTAGGTCTCAGCCAATCACAGAACGAAAAATGGCAATCAGCGCTAGCCAATCAGAAGGCTCAAATTTTCACACATGTGTGAACGGATTGCAGTACCGGCTCCGGGCTACAGGGCGCACTACGAAATTCCAAAGTTACACTGTGTTAAGTCAGTTTCGGGTGTTTGTGGTATAAATGGACATGGACTGAAATTTTGAATTTCAGCTTCTCTAGTATAGATATATATAGCCACAGTGCGGGAATTATGAGGACACCTGTCCTGTCCCCATAATCCCAAATGTCCCCATAATGTCGATGCGTAATCAGGTCAAATGTCCACATAAACCACAAAACCAACACACACACACACACACACACACACACACACAAATAACTGGTATTTAGTTGATCCATTTGGAAACCACATTTTACTGAAACTTTCTATTGTTTGAATATGAATTGAATTAAATATAAATCAACAAAAACAGTTGTTTCTCTCCACATGTCAGTGTTTTTCTCTGAAGAGGAAGCTGCACACAGTAAAAGTTAACAGAGCGCAATACCAGTAACATCATTCCCGCTTCAGGTGTGGAAGAATGCACTCAGTGTGTTTAAACTTTAACCATGTATTGGGGGTTTGGGGGATTGCTACGAGCAATTTGCCGTCAGCAACCTGCGCCATGCATCATGCGCCCGGTCCTTTGAAACACATGAAAGCCATTCTCTTGAGTCTGGGAGGCCTCTGACCTCAAAAGAATGGACGAGGAGCAGAAAATAAACAACATACTTGCAGCAGTGTGAAGCCAAACATCTGCTAGGAAGAAACCTGAACACGAGAGGGCAAGGCAATCAATATCACCTTTAACTTCCATGTGAAACTGTGGGGGAACTAGAGGGTATGTCATGCTTAAGTGATCGTTATTTCAATTAGCTGATATGACAAGTGCTTTAAAAGGACCGATTTTAAAGCAAACATTTTGTATTGACATTTATTTTTACACACACGGCTGCTGCTTAGATCTATAATACAAATATATAAAGGCACTATTGTAGGCAGTCATTCCAAATATAGATTTTTTTATTCTATTCAGCTTGGTACATTAAGGCTAACCCCAAATAAGTGGATAAGTACATTTAATATCTAAATCCTTCGTTTCCTGTAAAGCAGTAAAATAAATTCAGAGGCACTACATTATGTGCAGACTGTTGTGACGAAGCTGTGACACTCTGTGAGTCCTTTTACGGGTCAAGTAAGTTTTTTTAAATGACCTCTAATGGGTTCAATGAAGACATCTCATTGGATAAATGGATTAGAAATCTGTTTCCAAAGCCGAAACCCGACCCCTCCTGTCCTTTTCATTTAAAGCCTTCAGCCTGCTAAGCTGCTTCATGTACATAGCAAAGGTTTTGTGAGGTTACCTGCATTGAGGCTTGGGCTAATTGGGGACATAAATGAGGATTCATATTATCATGCTAGATTTTTAGACAGTTGCAGTTATAAGAAGTACTAACTGCCTCTGTGTGTGTGTGTGTGTGTGTGTGTGTGTGCGTGTGCGTGCACATGTTCACATGCATTTTCAAGATGACAATGCGTGTTTGGTTGCTTGATTGAGGTCAAACCTCTTTTTATTTAAGTAACCGCATTTTCCTACTTGACGAGATTGTGAACAGTGCAGAGGTGAATGTAGAGGGTGAGCGCTGAAGAAAACAGAGGGAGGGAGAATAGAGAAGAGGAGCAGAGAAAGCTGTATTGACATCTGTGAGAAAAAAAGGAAGGGCCAACCCATGATCTCTTTATACCACTCATGGGGACAACGTATTCAAATGAGTAGCGGATGTTTGGAGTAAATTAGTTGACCTTCACCCTGTGGGTCAGTGCCCTCTGTGTGTTTGAGTGTGTGCGAGTAAGTGAGATAGTAATAACGTATGCTTTAGAAGAAAGGGTGGGGGGCATATTAATCCATTCGGCAGCCTGTGATTGACAGGCCCTGTCACAGTTTTTCAGATTTTTCCCAGGCATCAGAGCGTCACCAACGTGCCCACGTTTCAACAGATGCTGAAGCTTTATGGCACCTTGTTTTCCCACCACCGCTTCTCTTTTCACACACTTGTTTGCTATTTTATGGCAGGCTCATTCCTTAGCTGAAGAGTCTGCAGAATGTAGTACAAAACAAATAGTAGTTTGTGCAGGGGAAAAAAATGGATACAATAACACTTAAAAAGTTTCCATTACATCATGTTTGCATGGTTGCTCTGCATATTACATACAAGTAATTAGGATTACATTCGATATGAAGTTTGCATAAAATATAGTATGATTCTCAAAGGTATTGCTAGGACTCACAGTCGGCACCATGATATTTACAGCAGGTTTGCAAGGAAACTTCGCGAAAAACTTTTTTATATCAGTATCATTATAAATTCATATTGTGATACATATTTCATATATATTGTGACATTTTGTCATGATATTGATAGTATATCAATATTGCCTGATTGTCACAAGCTAAATTATATAACATTGAGAATATTTGCAGCACTCAGGATTCATTATCATTACAGTGATCAGTGTAGCACATGCAGCAGACCCGGTCATCCATTCCTCTGATCTTCTTTATCTTTAGCTCAAGCTAGAGCCTCAGTTAAGCATGGCCTTGTAACCCCTACATTCACAAGCTTCAACAACGGTACAGGCCGCCCTTTGACCCCTGGGGGTGTGACACTCAACCTTTGCCTCAACCTTCTGACTGGCATTCACAGCTGCGGCTGCTTGCCCCGAGGCTGGGGGTTGGGAGTGTGCAGAAAGGTGGACTCAGTAAAACGGAGGAAACAAATGGCCAAGCCTGAGATCTTCTAGGTTCAGCCTCTTTTGTCTTTTATCTTTTGTTTGACTGGAGAAAAGGGCCAGATCTTTGCAGGAAGCATGTTTTTTTTTGCATGAAGAAAAACACATGACCTTTGGTAAACACTGTTCCTATTTTCTCGCGATCTGTTCATCCTGGGGTTCCCACAAAGACACCCTTAAATGAGCAAACGTATATGTCTTTCATAATATCATAGAATGGATTGCAAGAAAAAGGACACTCATTAGCTCTGGGGTGGTTTATACAGAGAAGATTAAAGGACACTTAAGTCATTGCTTTCCAAAAATCTTAGCAAAAGGTTTGTTTTGATCAAAACACCTTTAAACTGTGATCCCATTTTTTTATGTATCCACTGGAACTTAAGGTACATTGAATACTACAATATTGTTATTAACGGTTGTTACATTCTTGGTTATAAAATGTCTTTTAAAGCACAGACTCCTCCTTCTTCCACTCCAGTGCCTCCAGCATGGATTTTAGTTCAGCCAGTTGAGACTTGTGACGTTCCTGCATGGCTGTCATTTGTCGCTTGATCCTCCACAGCTGCTCGTGGTTCATTTTGCGAGCGCTCCTGCATGCACTCAGGGCTTTACTGCGAGATAGAAAAGAAAATCTTCAGATTAATCGGACTATTCAAAATCGGCTTATTCATCAGTACAAGCTTTAAAGCAAGTTTAGCTCGGTTGAAAAAATGTAAACGTTTCTTTTAATCCAAAATGTACTTTCTTTTAGGTAGTACTAAAGTTACTAGGCTAATACAGCTACCAAGTAATGGAAGATTATGACGTTTGAAGATCATTCAGGGACAATATATTTTTACAAATCGTACTGTAAACATATATTTTCTCATCTAATTGAAACATATACATAATTTCCACACTAGTGATAAATAGTTAAACTAATAATAACTTTTTTTTACAAAGATTTTTATTTTGAACATAAATAAGCCGCACATTGAAACTAATGAACTTTACACAGGCTTTAATGAAAGACAGTGTCTGTTACACGGCTTGTATCTAAACAGTAGCCTACCAAGAAAGTCATTGTTCACTGTCTTCCTCCTTCCTTTCACAACAATTTCTCTCAAGAGTTTTTCTTTTGGCATCATCGTGCGTTTAAAAATCACCATCGGTGAAGCTTTTCTCCCGATGCCGTGCAGCTCAGAACACAGGTGAAGTGTTTTTTCATGCCCAGTTGTTTTCAGCGTGACGAATGCTTCGCATTTCCTGTTGACAGTCCGAGTGAGCGGCAGGTCAAACGTCAGAGGAACATCATCCATATTTATGATGTGGTGCGGCCCGATTTAGTGGGAGCGCGATTTAATATAAAGAGTTTCATTGGTTCACCTGAACCCGTTCAACAATTTCATTGGTCTAATGTTACGGGGCTCAGTTTTTTGGCATGACGCTTGTAAAACCGGGAAAAACCCAGGAAAAATCCATAAATTAGCTGCTTCGTTGTTTAAGCCGCGGGGTTCAAAGCGTGGGGAAAAAGTAGCGGCTTACAGTCAGGAAAATACGGTATATTTCTGAAGTGTTTACACACAATTCCAATAGGCTCTAAGTCCTTTCTGTTTTATACTGATTTTAATTTTTTAATTTTATTTTATTTTTTAGTACAATATTGCACGTTGGTTGATTTGGACTGGTTTATTGTTCTTGTTTTTTTTTCTGAATGCCACAGTCTAAACTGAGTGTTGAGTAAAATTCTTACCCTAAACATCAAACATCCTTGACCTTTAACAAGGCCAACAAAAAAATGAATCCTTTCCGAAAATCCGATTTGTAATCTTAAGTGATTGTGCAGGCTTTAAGCTTCTCTTCTATGACTCATACACCATTCTTGTGCCGGTACTTTCTCGTATGAGTCAGTAATTATGTGATGAAATTTGTCTGTGCACTGTCAGCTCGATGCGTTACCATTGTATACAATTAAAGTTTAGTGTGTGAAGGTGCTTTTCTGAAAATGGGGTTTAGAGTGTTTATTGAGACATACAGTAGAGTTATCAAACTACACTGCATCAATTTACACCAAACCTGCCGGGTTAATAATATTTTTCCTCCTCTATTTTTGTTTTAAAAAATCTGAGAGCAAGTATCATGCTACATAATCCTTTAGTAACATACATATAATGTCTTATTTTTTATATTAATGTTATATTAATTATATTAAAAATCGATTTTTATCTCTCCTATTTTCTGTCTATCATTGCAACATAGCTTCTTTATAGCTTCACTGTTTCTGAAACTTTAATCAGATTACATCCTTTTCTTGTGAAGCATTACCCCTGATGCTCTGTCCTCTAATCGCAGCTTAAACCTAAATGTAGCTCTATTTCTTTAGCATCACCCAGGCCAATAGAGTTCACCAGGAAAAAATAAATAAATAAAGGTACTATACTTGTGATAGAACAAAAGGCGGGCCACTTCCTCCTTGTTAACTCTCCTGTTTGTGGCCGACATCGCTGTTTCTAACAACTCTCGTAAAGATGTCACTTTCCTCTTCAGGGCTAGCTCCCTACAGAAATAAGCTTTGCCATTAGTCAATCTTTGTGGTTTAAGTACTATATTATTATAGAAGTAGTTTAGTAGTGCATGTTGCATTTCAATAAACAAAGGTGGTGAATCACAGATTGCATTGCTTGGTTGCACCTTTCTCTTGCTGCATGAAGTTCTCTTGTAAGGACATGATTCCATGGACCGCTCCCCAGTTCGGCCTGACAATCATTTATCCTCTGCATGAAACATAAGCACAGTCTTAATTCGTTTGGAAAAAGCTTTTGGGAAGGTATTTGAAAATGACAAATGATCCAAGTCAACACAACTTAAGTTATCCATTCCTACAGCTCCAATATACACTTAAATACATATGCATTATTTACTTCATTAGCCAAACACTCAATAGTACAAAATCTCTCATTTCTGTTGGCAAGAATGGACAGTTCATAGAAGAGGTGTGAGGAGTATGACCAGAATGGTTTGACCAGACAATAAAGCTACGATGATTTAATGAACCACTTTTTACAGTCGAGTTGAGCTGAAAAGCATCTCAGAGCAGGATGGGCTACAACAGCAGAAGACCACATTAAATTTCAGTTCCAGACAAGAACAGGATCCCAGGCTACACTTTACTCATGTTCACAGAAACTTAGTTTGAAAACTGGAAAAACATTTCCTAGTCATTTTCAGTCTTCAGCTGTCTAGTTTCAGTTTATCAACTAGGTACTGCAAGACTTTTCTACTATTCTGGTCTTTATACACATCAGTCCCCAAAGTGCAAACTTGGAAGCACTGATGAACTGCAGCATTTCTGGCTTTAAATGTTATCTGTGGTTGCTTGGAATGAAATCAGGCACAAATACTTCTTCATTGGGAAAGGGCTGGCATTTAAACAGTGTGTGACTCACACCTATGATGTCATCCGTCTGGTTAAGTTAGCATGGCATTTATCCTGGCGTGTATGTGAATTCAAACTGTATACAGTATATCACAACACAGACTTAAAAGTAGACAGTTAAAAGTATGCATGGGTAGCATGGGTCTGAACAGGTTTTAAACAGTCTTAGGTCATGCCCTAATGCTAATTAGTTTACATGGAAGAAAACAAAGCACCTGTTGTTCTGCTTTTCTTTCTTCCAGCCCCACTTGCAGGCTCTGAGCCATGGCAGCGCCAGCTGATTCCTGACACCTATGGGCTACTAGAAAAAGGTCAAGTGAGCGGCGTTCCTTCTGCTTTAACCTGATAATTCCCTGCAGCTCGGACATTTCCTCCTACCAAATTGGGCAGTAAAGCAAGACTATAACTATAATCACAACATAATACAAAACTATAATATTTGCAGGTGGTAAGTTCTGTTATTTATTCCTATTCCTGTATTAGTGTTTCCTAATGAGTGTTTCTCATCTCTGATTTGGAGGAGGCTTTTGGACATCACAAATATGTTTTTTCTTAGAAAGAAATTATACACATTATATTATAAGATAAGATAATAAAATTATAGTTTCACAATGATCTAGTGGTGGCTATCGAGGCAAAGTTAACTACTAAAAAAGCCCAGAGAACCAAATCATATTAAATGGAAAAATACACACAACACATATATCAGCCCATGCAAAAGCACACACTAGAAATGACCAGGCTTGTGTATTTTGTTCTCCATGCTGCCTTTTAACTTGCTAGCTTATCTTACTCTGCTAACTAAACACCAACAACCTCAGAGTACAATGCCCAGTTTAAAATGCAGACATAAAACCTCAGAAAGCAAACTTGACTTGAATGTGAGCTGAAAGGTCACAACAATATCCTAGCTCATTACCTAGCTAAAAGTTACCACCTAGCTCAATTAGTCTGCATGTGTGTACAGATGCACATTAGTAATGGGCTCAGAATAGAGAACACACTGTTAAAATAGATAGCACCCACATTTGTCAGACACA
Source organism: Silurus meridionalis (assembly GCF_014805685.1). Lineage (NCBI taxonomy): Eukaryota > Metazoa > Chordata > Actinopteri > Siluriformes > Siluridae > Silurus > Silurus meridionalis. Next base: position 18,120,308 of record NC_060892.1, read on the forward strand.
ACAAAAAGGCAAGATCACATTTTACATTATCATGAGCTGAAGTAGTTGTATGATTTCTTGTACTTAATTCCAGCTAGATGATTGGCTGCTGTACAGATGTTTATATTAAATGGGTTGTATGTTATGTGAGAAACTAATCCAAGAAAAAGCAACTAAAAGCAATTTGGATTTGGTTTTGTCCAATTGATATTGAATTAATGTAAGAATTCCTTAGTCAAAATCTTCTAAAATCATTGGAATTTTGAATAAGTTCATGTATAATTACATTTTATGATGATAGCTCACCCTGACATTGGTTAGCTCACACAGCAGTGCTGTTTTCTCTTCTTTGGGGTTGTTTGAGAACAGAAAGCTTAGCTTCCTTGTGCCAGCCAGGGTGCCTGTATCAGGGCTGAGCTTCCCTTCTCCTGTGCGGGTTTCCTGTGGAATACACACTGTGGCCCTGTCCTGCTTCAGACGGCCGATCCTCTGCCTTATGACTCCAGTTTTTTCTTTAAACTCCTCTGTAGACAAACTAAGAACAACATTAAATCACTTTTGTTACATGCAAACAGCACAGCCACAAACTAAAGACATTCCACAGTAAATAAATAATTGTTCAAGAGGTGAAATGCATTTAAACTTTTCTGAGTTATATTTTTTGCAATTTTATTAATTAAAAATTGCTCTTTATAACCTGCTCTGGGTGGTCACTGTTGTACAGAATGATTCCTTGTTAGCAGCACTCAAATTGCCAATGTGTTCTGGGGTAGACGCCTCTGTAATGTTAAATAAGAAAGGACAATTAGAAAGGAACTAAAAGCAAACCTGTGAGTATTACCAGATATTTCGTGTGTGTGTGTGTGTGTGTGTGTGTGTGTGTGTGTGTGTGTGAGGTACTCTCTCTCGCTCTCTCTCTCTCTCTCTCTCTCTCTCTCTTCATATATATATATATATATATATATATATATATATATATATATATATATATATATATATATATATATATAATATATTAGTATCTTAGTATATAGTCTTGCTATATAGTATATATGTAGTAAATCAGGATGTTTTTAATTGAAACAAATAAGCAAATAAATAAATAATTTGCAAAGAAACACAACTCCATATAGATAATAATGATGATGATGATTAGTATTACCTAATATTAGTATTGCCTAACCCTAACCCTCTAACCCCCTAACTCTAACCCTGACCCCTAACCCTAACAATAACCCTAACCCAACCCTAAACCCCAACCCTAAAAAATAATCCTAACTCCATTTATAACCTCCAAACCCAATACCCTTGCCTAACCTTAACCATAATCCCCTCCCTCATCCCTGTCGGGGATTCGAGCAGATTTTGGTGTTGCTGTCATTCCCCTTACCTAACCGTAACCCTAACCCAGATTCTAATACTAACCCTAACCCCTACCCCTAACCCTAACCATTAACCCTAAACCCTAACCCTATATTCTCAAAAAAATGTTTTACTTATAACTTAAAGGTCTTGTTTTAATTTAGAAAAATATAGATTGGGTAGTGTGAGTACAGATTGGGTAGTGTAAATGCCTGTGTGTGACGGCCTGTATGTGTTTGTGTGTGAGCGATGGTGTAGTGTCAATATAGATCGAGTAGTGTCAATATGCATCAGGTAGTGTCAGAACGGATCAGGATGTCAGTTCAGTTCGTGCAGTGTCAGGAATGTCAGTAACAATTGGGTCGTGTCAGTACAGACTGGGTAGTGTGAGATGGGATCAGGTAGTGAGAGTACAAATCGGGTAGTGTGAGTACAGATTGAGTAGTGTCTGTACAGATATGGTAGTATTAGTAGTATCAGTAAGGATCGGGTAGTAACCTCAACCCTAACATTAACCCCAAACTCTAACTTTAACCCTAACCCTAACTCTAACCATTACTCTAACCCTAACCCTACCTCTAACCCTAACCCTAACCCTAAACCCTATCATAACCGCTAACCCTAACCCATATCCCTAAAGCCAACCCTAACTAAAAAACCTAACCCTAAACCCTAACCAGTAACCTACCCCAAAACCCTAAACCCTAACCCTACCCATGTCCTAACCCTAACAATAAAACTAACCCAACCCTACCCTTATGTGAGTACAAATCGGGTGTTTTGGTACAGATTGGGTAGTGTGAGTACAGATCGGGTACTGTTAGTGTAAGTACAGATCGGGTAGTGTGAGTACAGATCAGGTAGGTTTGGTACAGATCGGGTATTGTAAGTACAGATCGGGTAGTGTGAGTGTGAATACAGATCGGGTATTGAGAGTACAAATCGGGTACTGTAAGTGTGAGTGTGTGTACAGATTGGGTAAGATGAGTAGCATATGGGTAGTATGAGTGTGAGTACATATCGGGTAGTGTGAGTACAAATAGGGTAGTTTTGGTACAGATCGGGTAGTGAGTGTGAGTACAGATCAGGTAGTGTGAGTGTGAGTACAGATTGGGTAGTATGAGGACGGATCGGGTAGTGTGAGTACAGATCGGGTAGTGTGAGTGTAAAAACAGATCAGGTAGTGTGAGTGAGTACAGATCGGGTAGAGTAAGGACAGATAGGGTAGTTTCTGTACAGATCAGGTAGTGTGGGTACAGATAGGGTAGTGTAAGTACAGTTCGGGTAGTGTGAGTAAGTACATATCGGGTAGTGTGAGTACAGATCGGGTAGTGTGAGTGTAAGTACAGATCAGGTAGTGTGAGGACAGATGGGGTAGTGTAAGTACTGAACAGGTAGTGTGAGTATAAATCAGGTAGTGTGAGTGTGAATACAGATCGGGTAGTGTGAGGACAGATCGGGTAGTGTGAGCGTGAGGACAAATTGGGTAGTGTGAGAACAAATCGGGTAGTGATTAGTGTGAGTACAGATCAGGTAGTGTGAGTACAAATCAGGTAGTGTGAGTGTAAGTACAGATCAAGTAGTGTAAATGTGAGTACAGATCGGGTAGTGTGAAGACAGATTGGGTAGTGTAAAGACAGAACAGATCGGGTAGTGTGAGTGTAAGAACACATCGGGTAGTGTAAGTACAGATCGGACAGTGTAAGTACAGATCGGGGAGTGTGAGTGTGAGTACAGATCAGGTAGTGTGAGTACACATTGGTTAGTGTGAGGACAGACCGGGTAGTGTTAGTAAAGATCAGGTCGGGTAGTGTGACTACAGATCGGGGACTGTGAGTGTGAGTACAGACCGGGTAATGTGGGTACAGATGAAGTAGTGTAAGTACAGATCGGGTAGTGTAAGTACAGATCGGGTCGGGTAGTGTGAGTACAGATCGGGTAGTGTAAGTGTGAGTACAGATCGGGTAGTGTAAGTGAGTACAGATTGGGTAGTGTAAGGACAGATCAGATCAGATCAGGTAGTGTGAGTGTGAGAACAGTCAAGTCAAGTCAAGTTTATTTGTATAGCGCTTTTCACAACAGACATTGTCTCAAAGCAGCTTTACAGAAATCAACAGTCAAGGTGAATGGTGTGCATTTATCCCTGATGAGCAAGCCATGGCGACTGTGGCAAGGAAAAACTCCCTTAGATGTTATGAGGAAGAAACCTTGAGAGGAACCAGACTCAAAAGGGGAACCCATCCTCATTTGGGTGACATCAAGAGTTTGATCATAAATCTTTCAACAGTACAGAACACTGGAGTGTGAGAACTAACATGAGTACTGGAGTATAAGATTATAAGTAAATGTTCTTTCTACAGTATTTGGTATAAAAGTAGGAGCTACTGAACTCAACATTTGTGATCATCACAGATCCAGCATCAGCTTCTCCATGCCAGAGCCTTTAAACACTCCAGATCCAGTAGTGTGGGTACAGAACGGGTAGTGTGGGTACAGATCGAGTCGGGTAGTGTGAGTACAGATCAGGTAGCGTGAGTACAGATCAGGTAGTGTGAGTACAGAACAGATAGTGTGAGTAGAAATCGGGTAGTTTTGGTACAGATGGGGTAGTGTGAGTACAGATCCGGTAGTGTGAGTGTGAGTACAGATCGGGTAGTGTGAGAGTGAGTACAGATCAGGTAGTGTGAGTACAAATGGGGTAGTTTAGGTACAGATCGAGTAGTGTGAATACAGATCGGGTAGTGTGAGTACAGATCGGGTAGCGTGAGTGTGAGTACAGAACGGGTAGTGTAAGTACAGAACGGGTAGTGTGAGTACTAATCGGGTAGTTTTGGTACAGATGGGGTAGTGTGAGTACAGATCTGGTAGAATAGGGCAGTTTTGGTAAAGATTGGGTAGTCGAAGTGTGAGTACAGATCAAGTAGTGTGAGTGTGAGTACAGATCGTGTAGTGTGAGGACAGATTGGGTAGTGTGAGTGTGAGAACAGATCGGGTAGTGTGGGTACAGATCGGGTAGTGTAAGGACAGATCAGATCAGGTAGTGTGAGTGTGAGAACAGATCGGGTAGTGTGAGTACAGATCGGGTAGCGTGAATGTGAGTACAAAACGGGAAGTGTAAGTACAGAATGGGTAGTGTGAGTACAAATAGGGTAGTTCCGGTACAGATGGGGTAGTGTGAGTACAGCTCCGGTAGTGTGAGTGTGAGTACAGATCGGGTAGTGTGAGAGTGAGTACAGATCAGGTAGTGTGAGTACAAATTGGGAAGTCTTGGTACAGATCGGGTAGTGTGGGTACAAATAGAGTAGTTTTGGTACAGACTGGGTAGTGTAAGTGTGAGTATAGTTCAAGTAGTGTGAGTGTGAGTACAGATCGGGTAGTGTGAGGACAGATTGGGTAGGGCTGCGAATCGTGTAGCGACGCAAATCGGGAAGTGACGCAAATTGGGTAGCGACTCAGATCGGGTAGTGTGAGTAAAGATCGGGTAGCGACACAGATCGGGTAGCGACACAGATCGGGTAGCGACGCAGATCGGGTAGCCCGCAGATCGGGTGGTGAAGCAAATCGGGTGGTGAAGCAGATCATGTAGTGTGAGTACAAGTACAATGTAGGCAGTGTGAGTGTGAGTACAGATTGGGTAGTGTAAGTCTAACCCTAACCTTTACCCCCAACCCCCTACTATATTCCTAACCCCATTTATACCCTTTAAACCCAATATCCTTTCTCAATTTTAACCATAATACCCTCCCTCATCCCTGGCAGAGATCTGAGCAGATTCTGGTGTCTAACCAAAACTTAACCTAAACCTAACCCTAACACTAAACCCTAATCATTTTTTTTCAATTTTTTTTTAACTTATATCTTAAAGGTCTTGTTTATATTGTCAAAATATAGATTGGGTAGTGTGAGTACAGATTGGGTAGTGTGAGTGTGAGTACAGATCGGGTAATGTCAGTACAAATCGGGTTGTGTGAGTACAGACCAGGTAGTTTGGCCCTATCCCTAAACCCTAACCTTAAACTTTAATCCTAACCCCAAACCTATACCCTAACCTTAACCCTAAACCTAAACACAACCCTAACCCCTAATCCTAACCCCATTTATAACTCTCCAATTCATTCCCTAGCTTTAACCATAATACCCTCCCTCATCCCTGGCGGAGATCAGAGCAGATTTTGGTGTTGCGGTCATGCCCCCTAACCCTAACCCTAACTGTTAACACTAACCCTAACACCTAACACTAACCCCTCTAACCCTAAACCTAACCCCCCTAACCCTCAACCTAACCCTAACCTAACCCCAAAACCTAACCGTAATCCCTATTCCTAACCCTAAATTCTAACCCTATAACCTAACCCTAATCCTAACCCTAAATCCTAACCCTAACCGCTAACCTTTATGGTCCTACAGGCCAACTCGAGGAAAAGAGCAGAAAGAATTTGGATTTAGAAACTAGGTACTGTTTATCACCAATGCCTGAACGAGAGGCCTAACCCTAACCCTAACCCTAACCCTAACCCATTGATGACCTGTGCAAACAGGTTAGCACCTACCTCTGACTCTAAACCTAACCCTTAAACCAAACTGCTAACCATAACCCTAAGTCCACGATCCTAACCCTAACCCTAACCACTAAACTTAACCCTAAATCCTAACCCTAACTGCTAATCTTAACCCCAACCCTAACCCTAAACCTAACCCTAACCTCAACCTAACCCTAACCTAACCCCAAAACCTAACCGTAATCCCTATTCCTAACCCTAAATTCTAACCCTATAACCTAACCCTAATCCTAACCCTAAATCCTAACCCTAACCGCTAACCTTTATGGTCCTACAGGCCAACTCGAGGAAAAGAGCAGAAAGAATTTGGATTTAGAAACTAGGTACTGTTTATCACCAATGCCTGAACGAGAGGCCTAACCTAACCCTAACCCTAACCCTAACCCATTGATGACCTGTGCAAACAGGTTAGCACCTACCTCTGACTCTAAACCTAACCTTAAACCAAACTGCTAACCATAACCCTAAGTCCACGATCCTAACCCTAACCCTAACCACTAAACTTAACCCTAAATCCTAACCCTAACTGCTAATCTTAACCCCAACCCTAACCCTAAAACCTGGCCTAACCCTAACCATAAATCCAAGTCCTAACCCTAACCCTAACCTTAACCTAAACCTAACCCTAACCCTAAAACCCAACCCTAATCCTAACCATAAATCCTGGCCTAACCATAACCGCTAACCCTAAAACCTGGCCTAACCCTAACCCTAAACCTAACCCTAATCCTAACCATAAATCCTGGCCTAACCATAACCTTAACCTAACCCTAAACCTAACCCTCATCTCTATCCCTAACCCTAACCGCTAAACTTAACCTTGATCCCTATCCCTAACCCTAACCTAACCCTAATCCTAACCCTAACCCTAACCATAAATCCTGGCCTAACCCTAACCCCACCTCTAACCCTAACCCTAACCCTAACCCTAACCTCAACCTAACCCTAACACCTAACACTAACCCTCTAACCCTAAACCTAACCCTAACCTCAACCTAACCCTAACCTAACCCCAAAACCTAACCGTAATCCCTATTCCTAACCCTAAATTCTAACCCTATAACCTAACCCTAATCCTAACCCTAAATCCTAACCCTAACCGCTAACCTTTATGGTCCTACAGGCCAACTCGAGGAAAAGAGCAGAAAGAATTTGGATTTAGAAACTAGGTACTGTTTATCACCAATGCCTGAACGAGAGGCCTAACCTAACCCTAACCCTAACCCTAACCCATTGATGACCTGTGCAAACAGGTTAGCACCTACCTCTGACTCTAAACCTAACCCTTAAACCAAACTGCTAACCATAACCCTAAGTCCACGATCCTAACCCTAACCCTAACCACTAAACTTAACCCTAAATCCTAACCCTAACTGCTAATCTTAACCCCAACCCTAACCCTAAACCTAACCCTAACCTCAACCTAACCCTAACCTAACCCCAAAACCTAACCGTAATCCCTATTCCTAACCCTAAATTCTAACCCTATAACCTAACCCTAATCCTAACCCTAAATCCTAACCCCTAACGCTAACCTTTATGGTCCTACAGGCCAACTCGAGGAAAAGAGCAGAAAGAATTTGGATTTAGAAACTAGGTACTGTTTATCACCAATGCCTGAACGAGAGGCCTAACCCTAACCCTAACCCTAACCCTAACCCATTGATGACCTGTGCAAACAGGTTAGCACCTACCTCTGACTCTAAACCTAACCCTTAAACCAAACTGCTAACCATAACCCTAAGTCCACGATCCTAACCCTAACCCTAACCACTAAACTTAACCCTAAATCCTAACCCTAACTGCTAATCTTAACCCCAACCCTAACCCTAAACCCTAACACCAACCCTACCCTAACCTCAACCCCTTAACCTAACCCCAACCCTAAATCTAACCCTAAACTTAACCTTGATCCCTATCCCTAACCCTAAAACCCAACCCTAATCCCTATCCTAACCATAAATCCTAACCCTAACCCTAAACTTAACCTAACCTAACCCTAACCTAACCCTAACCCTAAATCCTAACCCCAACCCCAACCCTAACCATAAATCCTAACCCTAACCTCTTCCCTAACCCTAAAACCTAACCCTAACCCTAAAACCCAACCCTAATCCTAACCATAAATCCTAACCCCAACCCTAACCTAACCCTAAAACCTAATCTAACCTAACCCTAACCATAACCTTAACCCTAAATCCTAACCGCTAACCCTAACCCTTAACCCTAAAACCTAACTCTCATCTCTATCCCTAACCCTAACCCCTAACTATAACCTTAACCCTAACCTCAACCTAACCCTAACCCTAACTCTAACTGTTACCCTGACCCCTACCCTAACCTCAACCTAACCCTAACCTCAACCCTAAACCTAAACACAACCCTAACCCTAACACCTAACACTAACCCTAACCTAAACCTAACCCTAATCCCTATCCCTAACCATAAATCCAAGTCCTAACCCTAACTGCTAATCTTAACCCCAACCCTAACCTAACCCTAAAACCTAACCCTAACCGCTAACCCTAACCTAACCCTAACCTCAACCTAACCCTAACCCTAAAACCCAACCCTAATCCCTATCCTAACCATAAATCCTAACCCTAACCATAACCGCTAACCCTAAAACCTAACCTAACCCTAACTATAACCTTAACCCTAAATCCTAACCGCTAACCCTAACCCTTAACCCTAACCCTAAAACCTAACCCTCATCTCTATCCCTAACCCTAACCGCTAAACTTAACCTTAAGCCTAACCCCTAACCCCTAACCCCACCTCTAACCCTAACCCTAACCATAACACTAACCCTAACCCTAACCTCTTCCCTAACCCTAACCCTAACCCTAACCTCAAACTCTAAACCTAACATCTAACCCCAACCCTAAAACCTAACCCTAATCCCTATCCCTAACCATAAATCCAAGTCCTAACCCTAACCACTAATCCTAACCACTAACCCTAACCCTAAATCCTAACCCCTAACCCTTAACCCTAACCCTCATCCCTATCCCTAAATCCTAACCCTAACTCTAACTGCTACCCTGACCCCTACCCTAACCCTTACCCATATTCCTAAACCCAACCATAACCCTCACCCTGACCCTTAATTCTAACCCTAACCCTGACCCTAACCCCTATTCCTAAACCCAACCTCAACCCCAACCCTAACCAAAACCTAACCCTAACCCTAACCATTAACCCTAACCCTAACATTTTTTTTACTTATAACTTAAAGGTCTTGTTTTAATTTTTAAAATATAAATATATCATGTAATGTTAGTACAAATCGGGTAGTTTCGGTACAGATCGGGTAGTGTAAGTACAGATCGTGTAGTGTGAGTGTGAGAACAGATCGGGTAGTGTGAGTGAGTACAGATCGGGTAGTGTAAGGACAGAGCAGGTAATGTGAGGACAGATCGGGTAGTGTGAGTACAAATCGGGTAGTGTGAAGACAGATTGGATAGTGTGAGTACAGATAGGGTAGTGTGAGTACAAATCGGGTAGTTTCGGTACAGATCGGGTAGTGTGAGTACAGATCGGGTAGTGTGAGTGAGAGAACAGGTCAGGTAGTGTGAGTGAGTACAGATCGTGTAGAGTAAGGACAGATCAGGTAGTGTGAGTACAGATCGGGTAGAGTAAGGACAGATCAGGTAGTGTGAGTACAGATCGGGTAGTGTGAGGACAGATTGGGTAGTGTGAGTGTGAGTCCAGACCAGGTAGTGTGGGTACAGATGGAGTAGTGTAAGTACAGTTCGGGTAGTGTGAGTGAGTACAGATCGGGGAGTGTGAGTACAAATCGGGTAGTTTTGGTACAGATTGGGTAGTTTTGGTACAGATCGGGTAGTGAGTACAGATCTGGTAGTGTGAGTAGAAAATCGGAAAGTTTTGGTACAGATCTGGTATTGTGAGTACAGATCGGGTAGTGTGAGTGTGAGTAAAGATCGGGTAGTGTGAGTAGAAATCGGATAGTTTTGGTACAGATCTGGTATTGTGAGTACAGATCGGGTAGTGTGAGTGTGAGTACAGATCGGGTAGTGTGAGTGTGAGTACAGATCAGGTAGTGTGAGTAGAAATCGGATAGTTTTGGTACAGATCTGGTATTGTGAGTACAGATCGGGTAGTGTAAGTGTGAGTACAGATCAGGTAGAGTAAGGACAGATGGGGTAGTGTAAGTATAAATCAGGAAGTGTGAGTGTGAGTGCAGATCTGATTGTGTGAGTACAAATCGGGTAGTTTCGGTACAGTTCGGGTAGTGTGGTGAGTACAGATCGGTAGTGTGAGTACAGATCGGGTAGTGTGAGTACAGATCGGGTAGTGTGAGTACAGATCAGGTAGTGTGAGTGTGAGGACAAATCGGGTAGTGTGAGAACAGATCAGGTAGTGTGAGTACAGATCGGGTAGTGCGAGTACAAATCGGGTAGTTTCAGTACAGATCAGGTAGTGTGAGTACAGATCGGGTAAAATGAGTACAAATTGGGTAGTGTGAGGACAGTTCGGGAAGTGTGAGTGAGTACAGATTGGGGAGTGTGAGTACAAATCGAGTAGTTTTGGTCCAGATCGGGTAGTGTTAGTACAGATTGGGTAGTGTGAGTGTGAGTGTGAGTCCAGATTGGGTAGTGTGAGTGTGAGTACAGATAGGGTAGTGTGAGTACAAATCTGGTAATTTTGGTATAGATCGGGTATTGTGAGTACAGATTGGGTAGTCTGAGTTTGAGTACAGATCGGGAAGTGTGGGGACAGATCAAGATAGTGTGAGTGTGAGTACAGATCGGGTAGTGTGAGTACATTTTGGGTTGTGTGAGTGTGAGGACAGATCAGGTAGTGTGAGTACAAATCGGTTAGTTTTGGTACAGATCGGGTACTGTGACTACAGATCGGGTAGTGTGAGTACAGATCGGGTAGTGTGAGTGAGTACAGATCGGAAAATGTGTGAGTACAAATCGGGTAGTTTGGGTACAGATTGGGTAGTGTGTGTGTACAGATTAGGTAGTGTGAGTACAGATCGGGTAGTGTGAGTACAAATAGGGTAGTTTTGATACAGATCGGGTAGTGTGAGTAGAGATCGGGTAGTGTGAGTGTGAGTACAGATCGGGAAGTGTAAGGACAGTTTGGGTAGTGTGAGTGTGAGTACAGACCAGGTAGTGTGGGTACAGATGGGGCAGTGTAAGTACAGATGGGGTAGTGTAAGTACAGATCAGGTAGTGTGAGGACAGTTCGGGAAGTGTGAGTGAGTACAGATTGGGGAGTGTGAGTACTAATCAAGTAGTTTTTGTCCAGGTCGGGTAGTGTTAGTCCAGATCCGGTAGTGTGAGTGTGAGTACAGATCGGGTAGTGTGAGGACAAATCGGGTAGTTTTGGTATAGATCGGGTATTGTGAGTACAGATCAGGTAGTGTAAGTGTGAGTATAGATCGGGTAAAATGAGTACAAATAGGGACGTTTTGGTACAGATCGGGTACTGTGAGTACAGATCGGGTAGTGTGAGTATGAGTACAGATCGGGTAGTGTGAGTACAAATCGGTTAGTTTCGGTACAGATCGGGTAGTGTGAGTACAGTTTGGGTAGTGTGCGTGAGTACAGATCAGGTAGTGTAAGGACAGATCAGATCAGGTAGTGTGAGTACAGATCAGGTAGTTTGGGTACAGATCGGGTAGTCTAAGTACAGATCGGGTAGTGTGAGTGTGAGTACAGATCAGGAAATGTAAGGACAGTTTGAGTAGCATGAGTGTGAGTACAGACCGGGTAGTGTGGGTACAGATGGGGTAGTGTAAGTACAGATGGGGTAGTGTAAGTATAGATTGGGTAGTGTAAGTACAGATCGGGTAGTGTGAGGACAGTTCGGGAAGTGTGAGTGATTACAGATTGGGGAGTGTGGGTACAAATCGGGTAGTTTTGGTCCAGATCTCGTCTACTGCCTTCTACAAGGAAAAGCTTAAGGCCTCTGCACAAGATCCTCGTAAGCTCCACAACATCTTCTCTTCACTACTCAACCCCCCTGCTACACCTGCTTTATCCCTCTGACTGCTAATGACTTTGCCTCCTTCTATGTTGGGAAGATTAACAAAATCTGCCAGACCTTCACTTCCTCTCCAACAATGACCACACAACACAGCCAACAATCCACTACGTCTCTGTCAAGAATCTTAACCTTAACAGAAGATGACTTACTGCAAGTCATCCAATCTTGCAATCCCACCACCTGTCCTCTGGATCCAATTCCTTCAACTATACTTTAGACCATCACACAAGATCTCCTGCCCTTCATCTTCACAATCATCAATGGTTCATTAACATCTGGCTATGTACCAACTACCTTCAAGCAAGCAAGGGTCATCCCTATCTTGAAGAAACCTGCTCTGGATCCATCAGACATCAACAACTACAGACTGGTATCACTTCTCTCCTTTCTTTCTAAATCTCTGGAATGCACTGCTTTTAACCAACTGTCTGTCTATCTCTCACAGAACAAACTCCATGCTCCTAACCAGTCTGTGTTCAAAGCGGCACATTCCACAGAGACGGCCCTTTTGGCTGTTTCTGAGAAACTGCATGCTGCTCGGTCAGCCAAGCTGTCATCTGTCCTCATCCTCCTCGACCTTTCAGCAGCATTTGACACGATCAACCACAAGTTACTTTTGTCAACCCTTAAGAGCCTCGGTATCCATGGAACAGCATGGGAATGGTTTGCTTTCTACCTGGAAGGTCGCTTATACTAGGTAACATAGAGGGGATCCACATCTGCCCCATGCAGACTCACCACTGGTGTCCCACAAGGCTTGGTACTTGGTCCCTTCCTTTTCTCCCTCTATACCCACTCCATTGGTGGAGTCATATCCTCACATGGGTTTTCTTATCACTGCTATGCAGATGACACTCAACTAATCTTTTCTTTCCCTCCATCAGATACCACAGCTTCCGTTTGGATCTCGGCATGCTTGACAGACATATCTTCATGGATGAGTGCTCACTAACTAAAGCTCAACCCCAGCAAAACAGAACTGCTGGTCATCCCAGGTGATTCATCTCCAGGTCAAGAGCTACAAATAACACTTCATGACTCTCTGCTCTCCCCTTCAGCCACTGCTTGTAACCTTGGGGTAACTATGGACAATGAACTGTCCTTCTTTCCACATGTCACTAATGTGGCTTGTTCTTGTCGATTTCTTCTTTACAACATCTGAAGGATTCGACCATTTCTGTCCACACAGGCTGCCCAGGGGCTTGTTCAGTCTCTTGTTATTTCAAGACTCGACTACTGCAACTCTCTGCTGGCAGGTCTTCCTCTAAACGCTATTTGTCCACTGCAAAGGATTCAAATCGCAGCTGCACGGCTTGTGTTCAACCAGCCCAAGTTCTCCTACACCACCCCACTGCTGCACTCCATGGACCAGCGCCATCTTACCTCAGTGACCTCATCACATCTCGCACTTCAAGGCTCTTCTCTGTTCTGGCACCGAGGTGGTGGAATTAACTTCCCCTAGATGTACCTGACTACCTTCAAGCGACGATCGAAGACCTTCTCTCTTCCTGAAACACTTAAATTAGCACTTTTTAAGTTTGCCTTGTAGAATTTAAGAGTTATATTTATATTTAGTTTGTAATCTGGTATACCAGTGTAGATTTATTTATTGCTAGAGACTCAAAGCACTTTTGCGTCTGCTAAATGTCGCAAATGTAAATGTAAATGTATTGTAAGTACAGATCGGGTAGTGTGAGTGTGAGTACAGATCCGGTAGTGTGAGTGTGAGTACAGATCAGGTAGTGTGAGTACAAATCGGGTAGTTTGGGTACAGATCAGGTATTGTGAGTACAGATCGGGTAGTGTGAGTTTGAGTACAGATCGGGTAGTGTGAGGACAGATCAGGTAGTGTGAGTGTGAGTACAGATCGGGTAGTGTGAGTACATTTTGGGTAGTGTGAGTGTCAGTACAGATAGGGTAGTGTGAGTGTGAGGACAGAATGGGTAGTGTGAGTACAAATCGGATTGTTTTGGTACAGATAGGGTATTGTGAGTATAGATCAGGTAGTGTGAGTGTGAGTACAGATCGGGTAGTGTGAGTGTGAGTACAGATCAGATAGTGTGAGTACAGATCGGGTAACGTGAGTACAAATCGGGTAGTGTGAGTACAGATCGGGTAGTGTGAGTACAGATCGGGTAGTGTGAGTGTGAGGACAGATCAGGTTAGTATGAATACAAATAGGGTAGTTTCGGTACAGATCGGGTAGTGTGGCTACAGATCGGGTAGCGTGAGTATGAGTACAGATCGGGTAGTGTGAGTACAGATCGGGTAGTTTTGGTACAGATCGGGTAGTGTGACTACAGATCGGGTAGTGTGAGGACAGATCTGGTAGTGTGAGTACAGATCGGGTAGTGTGAGTACAGATCGGGTAGTGTAAGGACATATCTGGTAGCATGAGTTTGAGTACAGATCAAGTAGTGTGAGTACAAATCAGGTAGTTTCGGTACAGATCGGGTAGTGTGAGTGTGAGTACAGATCGGGTAGTATGAGTACAGATCGGGTAGTTTTGGTACAGATCGGGTATTGTAAGTACAGATCGGATAGTGTAAGTGTGAGTACAGACCAGGTAGTGTAACAACAAAACAGGTAGTTTTGGTACAGATCGGGTATTGTGAGTGCAGATCAGAAAGTGTGAGTGTGAGTACAGATCGGGTAGTATTAGAACAGATCGGGTAGTGTGAGTGTGAGTACAGATCGGGTAGTGTGAGTACAGATCGGGTAGTGTGAGTGTGAGTACAGATCGGGTAGTGTTAGTACAGATCGGGTAGTGTGAGTACAGATCGGGTAGTGTCAGTGTGAGTACAGAATCATTAATTATAATTATAATAAGAAGAATTTAAAAAATCCTAAAAACTAAGAATGCAATAAATGCATATAAGAATGTATTTGATTAGTCACTGGGCATGCATTTCCAAATGTTCCTAATGCGCTTGTCTACAACAAAAAATTTATTAAAGATGTTTGTGTACAGCCACTTTCATATAACTGGATGTTGAAGATTTCTTTTGAAAGTTTATTTAATATTGATTTAGCTTTATAGGCAGATGGTTGCTTGGTAGCAGGAAAACTGTGATGGTCTTGTACCTCTTCCCAGTACATGAGATAAAAATATAACAGCAGGTTACCACTCACAGATTTATTCACACAGTCTTTTCACATTTACAATATCTATTCCTGTATTTTTCAAAAACAAAATACTGTTTTTTGATATACCTTTTTTTTTTGCAATATTTTGCAGCCAATGTTCTATAAATACCTTTTTCAAATACAAAGAGAGAGACAGAGAGGCAGGCATACTGACGATAAAAGTATGTGTGCGTGCGTGTGTGTTTATGTATGTGTGTGTGCATGTGCGACACATGACACATAATGAATGTTGTGTGTAAGGTACCTGCTAACGCAGCATTCTGCTGTTTCCTGGCTTCACACAGGGACAAAAGATCACAGTATGCCTCTTCACACGCTTCACTGTCAGTCAAAAATCTTTTAGGTACTTTCTTATACAAAAACTTCTAACATTGTGTCAAAATAATTATATAAGTAAAATCTTTATCTCACATCTATTAAACCACTGCTTGCTACAACATACAGAGTGTTGGAGTAGACATCAGCAGCTTACCTGTATGAGAGGGCCACGTTCAGAGCTGAGCAGTCAGCCTCGTAGCGGCTCAGAGCCATGCTGACCTGCTCTGATTCGCTTTTCCGTCTCTCCAGAGCTGATGTCAGACGCTCATTTCTTGCTTTCAGTCTGTCCAAGGATCTACACATCAAAACTATATATAAGTTTTAAAAGATGCTGGATTTGTGTACAACAAAGGTGTCCAATGTCTACATATTACTACATATTCTACATATTACTACAGGTTTATGTTGGACAATACACAATGCCAAATCCTCAAATGCCTCACCTTTGGAGACACTCTGTTTCATTTACCAAAACCGAGCTACCAGAACTAGGTCTCCGTGGCCTGGATGGAGAGCCAGTTGGTGAGATGGACATTCTACGTGAGAAAAATGGAGACGCAGGAATCGTCGGAGATGCCCAAGAGCGGCTTGAGGTCTTACTATGGGACAAGGATGGACTTCTGGGTGGAAAAGAACTAGGTGTAACCAGCCATTTGTTTTTCAGCTTGTCCAACTATTGCCAAAAGGTGAATTTTAGAGGCCATTAGACATTTGTTAAATTGCTCAACAAGACATGTTGTGAGTCTCAAACTAGCAGACTGATGTAGCTAACAAAGCTGCTTTTAGTTTCAGTGCAAAACTAACCAAGCAAACAAAACAAATGCTGGCATTTCACAACATTTGGGGTAAAAAAGGAAATACATTTTTGGAACTTTGTAAGGTGTAATTGATTGTAAAACTTTGTTAACCTTCTCTTGTAGTAATTTCTTCTCTTGCTTCATCTCCAAAATGCCTCCTTCCATTTTCTTCTGTTCTTCTTGGCGTTTCTGCAGGCTGCTGCTTAGTTCCCGGTTAAGTTGTCCCAGCGACAGAACTTCTTTTTGATACTTTTGACGAACTTCAGTGGGTAACGCTGATGCGTAAGAGATCCCAAGCTCCCTCTCTATTTCTTCTAATACCTAGGACAAATGTAAAGTTACTCTAATAAAGTATTTCTCCTGCACAAAAACAATTAGGTATGCCAGCAAATAGTATGGTTTATGTCATTAGGTACATGTTAGTAAAGGAAGGTAACAATGTCTGGGTTGAGTCATATCTTTAATTGGTGCTTTGTACTTTATAACGTCTGAGAATGGGGGACAGTGGAATCTCACTTGTGTGGCCTGAACCCAGATATCGCGTGCTGCAGTGATATGCACTTCCTGTGTTTTGTCATCATCTTGAATGTGAGGGGCAACCAACTTTCTCCTTCTGCTGGCAGATGACTCCAGGGTGGACAAAACCTGCTGGAGTTTTGTCCATATCTCTCCACTGCTCCCTGTGGTCAAACATTGTAAGTGCAATATCAATATGTTAATATTGTATGTTGTTTATATAAAAAAAAGGCCGAAATTAAGACAGAAATTAACTTATGTAATGTTTTGGTGTGTTTGGCTTGTTTCACAGATCAGGTCTTTTTGTTATTAAAAAAAAAAGTAGAAAAATAGTAACAGCGATATCAGTTTGCATTTCCCTTTCTATACATTATTTAATAATTTTATCCACATCAAAATCACTGACGCTGTTTTGTCATTGGTGTCAAAAATAGTCAAAATAATTTTTGCCTAATTATTAGCATTATATTATATACCTTTTATACGTTTTTTCTTAACGAACCCACAGAGATTAACAATCTTTAAACAGAACAAGGATAATTCATTACAAGAAGTATTAGACTTTGCTGCTGAACTGATCCAGAGCAATAAAACATTTACAATAAGGCAAATGTGGCTCAACAGAAGGCAGAACAAGGTTTATCAGTAGCACTGATAGTTTTGAACACATTGTCTTTTTTATCTGTTTAGCGTTGCGTTTAATGTTATAAAATGTGCAAGTTTCTACTATTGCTTATGTTAATGCAACTATTATTATCTCACGAACCTTTTTTTTTTTTTTAGGTAAAAAAAAAAAACAGTTAGTTGTGTTAAGAAAGTGTAAAATACATCATCTTTCAAGACTTTCCCATATCAATAAAAGAAAAGCTTCATGTCTGACAGTTACCCTTGAAACAATTGTTGTGTATGAATATAAACCTGTGAAATGAATCTGTCAGAATGAGTATTTCCTATTACCTGACTGAGACTTTAATAGTGCTGTATTCACTTTCTTCACTGAATGTAAAAAAGAACATCAGTTTAATACGGAAAAAAACAAAAAGAGTTTGAAACACATCATGACTGATGCTGTGACATTGTGTTAATAAAACATGCCTTCATAGTGTTTCTTGATGACTGACTTTACAGATGCTGATCCACTGTGAGCCCCTGGCCTTATCTGTGTTGCCGGGGAACTGGAGTTCAGGTCTGAGGCTGGTTTGCAGGTTTGGAGCTGTGTCTCATAGACCTTCCGATCACTGATAAAAAAAAAAAAAACTCCTATTATGTACGTGTACTTAATATAAACCTTTTTTTTTCATTAACACAGCTGTGAAAGTGTTCTTACCATGGTAGTTTTAGAGCACTCATTTTCATGTTAAGCTCAGATATTATTTGGAGCAAAGTGCCCACCTCGGCTTCGCACTGTGCCAGCTCTGAGTCAGCCCACGCCAGGCTGTCTGTTTTCTACAATGCACAAGTCACATACGTCTGAGTGCAATCAAGATGTCATTTCCTTTAAAGTCAGATGAACTACTTTTTACTTTGCACCTTGTACACAGAACTTGAGGATCGGAAATTTGATAACAGTTCGCTCATATGATATATGTATAGTGAATATTGTAAAGCAAAGTGCAAATGTTTACACACCCTGTGATATGTAGGCGAGGGTTATAGGTGATATCTGGTTATATCTATTTTATAACTTTACTTTTTACAAATTTAAATTATATTAGACCAAACACAACTGTGTACCAGTTTCTTCCAACAAACCATCATATTCCTTAGCACAAAGAAACTGGACTAGGACACATGCACACACACACACACACACACACACACACACACACACACACACACTATGATTATTTTATGCAATTATGCACAAAAAACATTGCTGCTAAAAATCACAGAATGTTTACATATCCTGCATTGTTTATTATATCCTGTGTTACTATAGTCCTGTGTGCCAGTCTGCTTGGTTCTGTGTTGCCTCATGTAACATTTTGGTCCTGGAAAACCGTGCACTGTACCAGGTGTACAAGGTTGAAATGATAAATCCACTTGACAAAAAGATACAAGTAGCATTACATTTTCTCTTCACTTGAACTTGGGACCCAAACCTGTTGCAGCATTTCAGTGCCCTGTGCACAAAGTTATATGATGTATTGTTTACATGGGTTGGAGTGGAAGATCTTGAATAGCCTGCTATAGATCTCTGACCTCAATCTTATTGAACACCTTTGGGATGAACTGGTACACTGACTGCAACCCACCCCACGCTACATCAATACAGCAATCCCCTGCTTTTCTGTGCTTTGAATCTTGCGCCCCTGGTTGATCGTGGAATTGCATTTGCCACATAAATACTTTGTTTAGCTGATTTTCCCGGTCTCTCGTGGATAGCACTTATAGGGAATTGTTTTTATGGAGTTTTATGTTGAAATAATGAAATTTATAAATAAAAATATAATTATTAATTATAAAATGAAGTAAAATGTTAATACATAAAATACTGTACAGTACATGTACTCACTATAAATGTGATACAGTGTACTGTATTTCTACAAATTTACATAAAATTCATCTATATTCTCAAGCTCAAGTTTTATACTTGCAAATGTTTTTTTTCTGTGTGTGTTTAAAGTGTGTGGGAGGATGATTTATTGCTTAAATAACTGTATTGGGGATCACAGTTTTCGTTTATGGTTTATGGAGGGTGGTTTTGGAACGTACCAATGGCGATAAACGTAGAATTACTGTAGCTGACTTTACTAATGCCCTTGTGGCTAACTGAGCACAAATCACCACAAGCACCTCAATCCAGAAGAGTGGAGGTTATTATAACAGCAAATAGGAACTAAATATGGACAATAATGGTCAGGTGTCTGCAAACTTTTGTTTATATAGTGTATTTTGGGGGTAAGGAAATAGAAGGACTAAAAGGTGAACAGGTGAGCTATAAAATATTGTGTGTGGAAGCAAAGTTAAAAATAATTGAAATGATAGACCGTTTGTGAAACCTAACACATTAAATCTGTGTTTAATGATCTGTCGAGTTCAAGGGTGCACACACATTCGCAAAAGTATATACCTCTGTGAATAAAAGACATCCATGGAGGAAAATGTAAACGTGAGTGTGTACAGCTTTTTGTTTTGAGCAAAGGAAATAGAGCAAACACACATCCTGTGAGCATACTTCCTGCTTCTGTGTTGTTGGCTCTAAATTTATGAGAAAACAAACAAAACACCTTTAATGTTGTCTTTATTAATGTTTAAAGACATATGTCATATGACATTAAAATTTCATTTAAAAAATAATTAAATATTTTGTTCCATTGGCTTTAAAGTTAAACAAAACCTCCATTACATACATCAGCAAACATCTGGATGTTAATATTCCTTATATAAATATCATCTATGTCCATACAACATTTTCCCAAACCACAGGCCTCATTTCACTGAGAACATGCAAGCAGGCAATAAATGGTGTCGCATTAGAATCAGCACTATGGAAGAAAGGGACTCACCTCTGTCATGGTTTTCGTGCTACACTTCTCTCTCCATCCCCTCACTTAAGATCATAAAAGGCACACAGCACAGCTGTATGTTTCTGGGCAGGAGTCTGCGTCCTGTAGCCCGAGGTGTGATTATAGGCTCGAGTAGATCCACATAGAGTGCCCGTCTCGTGGCATGCAGTGCTGTCGGATCAGGAAGAGGTTTTTTTCCCATATCCCACCTCTTTGCTAGCTAGTCGTCGCTCTGACTCTACATAAGGAGGTTGATTTTCTCCACTCCATTGTAATAAAGACATCTGGTAACTAATGAAAGCCATGATTACAGCCCCCACCCATGCTCTTTGTGGGATCTTTTCCTGTTTTCGTTTAGACTTGTTTGCCTCTGTTGAAAGGGAGTGTTGAAAAGCCCTTGTTCTAGAAAAAAATCTTTTCATAGTATGAGATAAAGTATAAAGAAATGCCTTTAGGCCAGTGAGAAAAGGTATACAAAAGGTATTTATGTTTTTCTGGCATACAAAGTAAGCTTCCTCCTCCTTCAAGGGTTTTAAGACTGAGCCAAGTAAATGTTCAGTATGTTTAACGTCATGTTAACAGGGACAGCCTGTTAAAAGTTCCCCTCTCTCAGAACTTGACCACCATCCAATATTTACAATCATATGCACTGACAATTTAATCCCATTGTCACTCAGTGTCACTCCTCTGCTATTACACTCCTTACAGTGTTCACTTTGATAATATTCGCACAGAACTGTCTTTTTAATTCACCTCAAGTTCACCTCACCTAAATCACCAATGCATACACAAAAAATCTGTTTATTCTTCAAATACTGTATATTTATATATTTATTTGTTTGTTATCTTTCATTTATAATGTAAATGAGTTGTATAGTTTTTTTACTCTTTATGCTGCTGTAATATGTGTATTATTCTCTGGAACGATTGAACTGTCTGTCTGTCTGTCTGTCTGTCTTATTTGATGTGTAAATTGTGGATTTCTGTAGTTTGCACTTATACTTAAAAATCCTCAGAGTGATTTTGATATCAGCCAATACTTTGTTATATATGTTTTTATTTACATAAACATATTTACATATTTACATTAATTAACATAAGTAACAGTTGGTTCAGTATGATATCCCTAAATCTTCTAGAAATTATGCAATATTATTTTGTGCACTGCCTTCTGTAATCTGAAGGTTATTTAAGATTCAACCAAGGACACATGGGAAATAGTTAATGTTGGTACATTTTGCAGGAGTATCTTTCTTAGCTTATACTATATATAGTATATATACATACATATATATATATATATATATATATATATATATATATATATATATATATATATATATATATATATATATATATATATATATATATATATGTATATATATATATATATATATATATATATATATATATATAAGGTATATTTTACATGATGAAAGGAAATTAGCATTTTGCAAGTGCTGTTCTTGCTTACTTTTATTGTTAGCTCAATTAAAAAGAGAAAAGAAAAGAAAAGCAAAGCAAAGAAAAAAAAATTAATTTGATGTAAAGTGAGAGTTTGACCACTAGGTGGCAGTGTCTCTCTTAACGCTCTTCTCTCCAACTCTGACTCTGTCAGCGAAGTAGAGCCGCATGAGGAAGTGGTGAAGATATTTTTCTCACCCACTTGCTGCAACCTTTTGACAGATTTTGGTAAAGTATATACATTATTTCTTTCAGATTCAGTTTGTTTTTCTGAGTAAACTGTTCCTATTGTATACGTGCAATTTTCTCACACTGTTGTGAGAAAAGCTTGACAAAGCTTGACACCCGAATGCTACATGGCAATCTAATAGAAAAAGGCTGTATGTCAAACGGCGATAAATTGTAAACGCAGTGCACTACATGTGACGCAGTAGCGATCTCGTGTCTGACCTTAAACAGTGAGCGTACAGAGGGAGAGCGATGGATTTGGGGTGCATCCGCAATCGGTGCTTTTGTGTATGGAAGGTTTGATAGGTGTTTTTGGATTGGGGTCGTATTGTATTTCAGCTATATGGTGTAAAGCTTTGTAACTTTAGTGAGAGAATAAACTTTAAAATATAGACAAAATATGTTTTAAAGTAGTGCATTAGACATGTTTAATGAGAGAGTGTAAAATAAAAAAAGAAAATTATATTATAAATATCAGACATAACAGTGTGTATTTGGTTTGTAAATTGGTTTATAGCTTATTTTAAAAAAGGCATCAGGATAAATTGCACAATGTATAACAAATGTTCATAATCTTATGTTCAGTGAGTCTAGGTAAAAAGGGTTCCTGACAAAATGTGTATTTTCTGTAATAGTTAAAGTGACAGTTGCGACATTTTATTAGAGGACTCACACACACACACACACACACACCCCTTCTTGTAGTCTATAATGTGGTGATCGATTTACTTTACATGTAACCAGCCAGTGGTCAGACACAGTTGCACTGTTTGCTTCACTTCTGGTTTTTCTCCCTGGTTTAATTTTGGTTCATACCCAGCCTCCGTTATCATCTGACATTAAACAACACGTTTTTTCAGAGAAATTCAAGGCGACCATTTGTTCATACTGCAGCTCGGACTGTGTCACATGGCAGTGTAACAGGGTTTAGGAAAAAAAGCTATCTGCCCTCTTCCACATACATGAGCTTAAATAATCTAATGGTAGCCTAGAAAGCGTATAACATCCTTTACACCCAGAGAGCACAGACAGTGTAAAAGAGACGACCACACTGCACTTTTAACATGGAAAATCTTTCAGAAACCTGCTTTTGGTATGAGCAGCAACCAGATATTATCACATGCAAGTGGTAAAACATCTCATCGG
This sequence comes from Silurus meridionalis, assembly GCF_014805685.1. Taxonomy (NCBI): domain Eukaryota; kingdom Metazoa; phylum Chordata; class Actinopteri; order Siluriformes; family Siluridae; genus Silurus; species Silurus meridionalis. Next base: position 18,143,354 of record NC_060892.1, read on the forward strand.
ATCCTGTATGCAGAGACACCACAAATAACGCAGCTTCTCTTCAGACATAATTTTTTTTAATTTGTTTAATATTATAAAGATCCGTTGTAAAAACCAGGGTGGGTCCAAACCACTATAATCAGTGCTTTCTTTAATTAGGATTTTCTGAAAATGTCATCCTGTCCACTGTAGATCACATGACTTCATGTGCTACCAATTCACAGGTCTGAGACTGACAGAAACATGGACTTTATATATAAGACCGTATATATAAGAGTATCGGAGGGTCTATTATTATCACCAACTGTGTGAACTTCTTATTGGCAGTGGCAGTAAAAAAAGATATACCAGTAGATTTATCAGAGACTAAACGCAGCAAAAATGATTGTTAAAATTTTTTGCAACAGATTTAAAATTATCAGGCGTGATGGAAAGCGCAGATCCAGGGCCAGCAGATGGAGAGGAGCGAATGGTAGAGCTACGCCCGAGGACACGCTCCAATCCGGAGGGAGCGGAGGACAGACGGAGCAGTAACGGTGGGCTGAACAGTCCTCCACCCTCACAACCTACTGTGGGAAGTCGAGTGGAGGGTGAAGGAGAAGCAGCCAGCACTGACAGTCCTCCAAGTTCCACATCCACCATCACAACGACTATTTCTGCCCCCATCACTGCTGCAGCCACTACCTCAGTTAGCAGCTTGTCCAATTCAGTACCTTCTTCAATGGCTGCGGCCAAAGAAAGGCCCAAACCAAGTCAGCCCTCACTGGCCTCGCAGATTCCTCCAGCTTCAGAACTCCAGCTTCGAGCACCAAGAGTCAACTGTCCTGAAAAAGTGGTGAGTCTTGGAATGTATTTAAACAGGTACCTTAATTCCAGTTAATTGTTGAGTCATTGATTTGATTGTGTGGATTATGTTTCCAAAAATAGATCATCTGTTTGGATTTGTCAGAAGAGATGTCCCTGCAGAAGCTCGAGTCCTTCAATGGGTAAAAATATTCACTGAGCTTTAAAATCAACCCATTTTTTACTTGAAGAAATCAATGGTTTATATGAGTTCTCATCTTTAGATCAAAGACGAACGCCCTGAATATCTCCCAGAAGATGATCGAAATGTTTGTGAGAACAAAGCACAAAATTGACAAGAGGCACGAGTTCGCCTTGGTGGTGGTCAATGATGATGCCTTGTGGGTGAGTAGAAAAGAAGCAACGGATACTAACCTTAATAAAACACAATCATCAGCCAGCCAATAGCTTCAGATCCCTAAATCTAGTTTACCTTGTGCAAAATTTTTAATAACTATCAATGACATCATTCTTTTGCATCTTATACCACAGCAGTATTTTCTGTAACTATGAGGCATTCTGTTAAAAAACTGACCCCCTTCAAGCCAATCATCAGTGCTGTGGTATAACTGCACAAGCTGGCATATTAGAATGTCTGATTACTGTGTTATTTATAAGTTTGTGTTCGTCCACTTCCAAAGCTGTTGTTACTGTAAATCCTAATCAGGCTCTCGTCCTCTCTCTCTTCTACCCAGTTATCAGGCTTCACCTCCGACCCACGGGAGCTGTGCAGCTGTTTGTACGATCTTGAAACAAATGTTTGCGAATCGTTCAGTATTCTTTTCATGTTCATAATTAATTAATGGATCAAATGCCATATTACATGATTACTACAACAAAAACAAATAGCATTTCTTAACCTGTTGAATTAGACCTGGAGGATCTGCTCAACGTAATGTAAGTGTCTTTTTTACACACTGAAGATGTTTCTTTTCAGTTTTCTACAACCGAACGCATTACATGTTACACTGCATTTATTTGTAAGTTGATCAGCGCACCTATTTTGTTTAAATCAGAAGTACATTTTGAAATAATCAATTATAGACATTTATTACAGTTTTTACAAGGTCAGAGTACAGAGTTGGCTATCCCCTTACACAGTCTAGGTGATGGGGGTAAATAAAACCCCTGATGATGAACAAACTTTGGTTCAAAAGGTTCAACTGAACCCCAAGACTGCAAAAAAAAAAAGAACTGTAAAGGAATTGGATGATTCATCGACCAGAGTATTAAGAGAGTCGTATATCAACCATCGGCTAAAAGGCTAACGAAACTGGAATTAAAAACCAGTAACCAGCTTTTGCTGGGGGTTCTTCTCAGGTCAGATCAAATAAAAATTTGACTATAATGGTGGAAAAAGGGTGAAGACTTGAATTCAAAGAACATTAACCTGACTATGAAGCATGGAGGTGGCGGCATCGTGTTGTGAGGGAGTTTTGCTGGAAAAGGGACTGAATGGCCGTGTGAGGAAGATGTTTATAAATACTAAAGAACAACCTCAAGACATTAGCCAGAAATGTTAGAACTTGGTTTGCAACTGGGTCTTACAGTAGGACAGTGATCATCAACATATCTCCAGACTTATAGGAGAATAGCTTTAAGAGAAATAAGTAAAAGGATTTGACATAACAGGAAATGTATGGTTTGGTAAATAAATGATTAGGTGTATGCAATATATATATATATATATATATATATATATATATATATATATATATATATATATATATATATATATATATATACAGTGCCCTCCACAATTATTGGCACCCCTATTTAAGATGTGGTCGTGGACTTCAAAAATTCTCCTTTTTTAAAACAACATAGAACCCAAATGCAAAAAAAGAGAAAAATCCAACCTTTTATTTAAGTACATTACTTTGGTGGTTTAAAAAAATCACACATTTAGAAAAAAAAAAAAAAAACTTGAAATCATGTGTGCCACAATTATTGGCACCCCTGATGTTAATACTTTGTACAACCTCCTTTTGCCAACAAGACAGCACTTAATCTCCTCCTATAACATTTCACAAGATTGGAGAACACAGAGAGAGGATTTTGACCATTCTTCTTTGCACAATCTTTCTAGATCATCCAGTGTCCTGGGTCCTCTCTTATGCACTCTTCTCTTTAGCTCGCCCCACAGGTTTTCGATTGGGTTGAGGTCTGGGGACTGAGATGGCCATGGGAGGACCTTGAGTTTGTGACTGCTGAACCACTTTTGTGTAGATTTTGCCACATGTTTTGGATCATTATCCTGCTGAAAGACCCAATGACGACCCATCTTCAGCTTTCTGGCAGAGGCCATCAGGTTTTTATTTAAAATATCCTGGTACTTCAAAGCGTTCATAATGCCATGCACCCTAACAAGGTTCCCAGGGCCTTTGGAAGAGAAACAGGCCCACAGCATCACAGATCCTCCACCATACTTCACGGTGGGCATGAGGTGCTTTTCGGCATACTCATCTTTTGTTTTACGCCAGACCCACTTAGAGTGTTTGTTGCCAAAAAGCTCAATCTTAGTCTCATCTGACCAAAGCACACGATCCCAGTTGAAGTCCCAGTACCGCTTAGCAAACTCCAGGCGTTTCGTTTGTGAGTGTTAGTGAGAAAAGGCTTTTTCCTTGCATGCCTCCCAAACAGCTTGTTGGCATGTAGAGAGCGTCTGATGGTTGTTTTGGAGACTCTGTGACCCCAAGATGCCACTCTTTGATGCAATTCTGTGACGGTGAGCTTGGGAAATTTTTTTACTTCTCTTACCATCCTCCTCACTGTGCGTTGTGGCAAGATAAACTTGGGACCTCTTCCAGCCTTGTTTGTCACTGTTCCAGTTGTTTTAAACTTCTTAATGATTCCTCTGACTGTAGATACCGGCAAGTTAAGGCGAGTGGCTATTTTCTTGTAGCCATTGCCTGACTTATGAAGGTCGACACACATCTGCCTTACTTGAATGGTGTGTTCTCTTGTCTTTGCCATGTTGACAAATGGGTAAGAGAATTAGGCCTCTGTGTCACGTCATATTTATACCCCAGGAAACAGGAAATCATGAATTACTAATTAAAAGTCCCTAGATACCCTGACCAACCTTAGCAACTACAGAAAATATATAAAAAAAAAAAAAAATTTTCAGAGGAATTGTTAGGGGTGCCAATAATTGTGGGACACATGATTTCAAGTTTTTTTTTTCTAAATGTATGATTTTTTACCACCAAAGTTATGTACTTAAATGAAAGGTTGGATTTTCTCTTTTTGCATTTGGGTTCTATGTTGTTTTAAAAAAGGAGAATTTTTAGAAGTCCACGACCACATCTTAAACAGGGTGCCAATAATTGTGGAGGCACTGTATATATATATATATATATATATATATATATATATATATATATATATATATATATATATATATATATATATATATATCAGAGCCTCTCAGAGCCTTGTGAGTAAAAAGAGTAAGCTTTTAGAACATTAACTAATAAATAAATTTGCATCCATTTATTCCTGGGACTGGGAAATTCTATGAACATTACGGTAATAGTTACACTCTAATTACATGCAGTTAAACCTTCACTTTATTATTACAGTCTCCAGAAAATCGAGCTTCCACAGATGGACAACGTCCAGACGATCCCACCACCCTTTGTGGTCCGTACTCTCCTCATCTACAGTCGGCACGTAGGCCAGCTGCAGTTTAACCCGTCTGATGCTGTCAGTGTAAGTAAACACATCATTCCCAGTCATGCCATGCCAGTCTTTTTATTTTAAAATTTTCTTAATTAATATGCTTTTCTGATTAAGTCTTGCGTTGTTGTGTTACAGAAAATGCTACGCTCTCCATACTTCTTCTTTGATGTCATTTACCTTCATAATGGCGCCGATGAGCAAATGGATGACAACAGCTGGAAGGTCATTTGATTTTCACAGTCTCTCTGTCATGCAGGCTTCGTTTTTTAATATTTACTCATTTATTTATTCATTCATTCATTCATTTATTCCTTTATATTTTTACAATTTTACTATACAAACCTAGAAGCCGTGAGGTCTTGACGCAGGAGACGCTTGTCATGTTTCGTATTAATCATTTTCTAACAAATCCAAATTCCAGGCAAAATTAACAGGGGGTAAAACTAAAAATATTTCTGTCATGACACGTTTTCTTAGGGGACCCAAATAATAGTAGAAGATTTATAACACAGTAAATTCCCAATTCACTATGCAGTAAATGTTTCTTATATAGGGACTTATATATCAGACATTTCACATAATAAAAATATTAAAAGCCTACTGATAAATGGATAGAAATTGTTTAATTGGTGATTTTGTTGATTGGTATTTAATTGGGGGATTTTCTTTGGAATGATATGAGTCTCATTATATATACAGTATCTCACAAAAGTGAGTACACCCCTCACATTTCAGCAATAATTTTATTATATCTTTTCAAGGGACAATACTATAGAAATGAAACTTGGATATGTCTCGTTTTGCATGTTTACTCTTTAACATCCTGTAAGAGTAGCTTCCATTACGATTTCTGACCACCTCTCCTCCCCCGCAGGACACGTACGAATCCTTCTCGAAGTTGGACTCGAAGGGGATGTGCTACCGTTTCGAAGTGTCTCTATGTGGCCCAGCTATCGAGCTGCATAACTGCATGGCTAAGCTGCTGTGTCACCCGCTGCAGAGACCCTTTCAAAGCCATGCCTCCTACAGCCTGCTAGAGGGCGACGAGCCACCAGAGATCGAGGCCACGGTGTAGAGCAGCGCTCATTAACCCTGCTCCTGGAAATAGCACTGTAGAGCTCCAATACTGATATAACACTTTTATCTGGACAATCAGTGTTGCTGATGCGCTAGAACTGTGTTGGAATCGTCTTGAATTCTGTAAGATGGTGCAACAGATAGTCCAGGAACAGGATTAATTAATGAAGGACTAGTTGACGAAGCATCTTACACTGAGATTCCTAACGATGGACACGTTCAATGCTAAGGAAAAAAAACAAGAAATCTAGTTGTCTTTATATGTGGACTGCTGTGGATTTTCTTTAGCATTGAGACGTTCAAGGGGGGAGGGATTGCCTTTTTTTTCACTGCTTCCATGCAGGATTTTTCTGTCTGCTTTTTAAATGTATGCCTTTTGTCTTTTATATTTTAATCGTTCATTAAGTTAATGTAGCCACCAAAAATATTTTTTTTTAAATCGTTGTTCTTTTTCTTTTTGGCATAAATCAAAAACCCTTGTGTCTAGATTGGTGAATGTGTAAATCCTTCTCTTTTTTTTTTTAAATGCCACGGTTGAAAGTATACTGAAATGTGTGATCACTAGAACATGTAACGTTCTGGAGTGCCATTCTGGCGAGTAAGGATGCGGTTGAATAAATGATGAATAATGAAACGATAAAGAGCACTGTGCAGTGAAATGAGTTTGTTGAATGTAAATCTGCAATACATCACTGACACATAACTTTAAGTCAGATTTTTTTTTCATATTCACTAGACATTAATCTCCTGTATATTCAAGCTTGTTTTTCACATGTACAGATGTCAGTTACAGTTTGTACAATGAAATGCTTAAGTGAGGCACCAGGCAAACTACAGCAATGTTGTGTGTGTGTGTGTGTGTGTGTGTGTGTGTGTGTGTGTGTGTGTGTGTGTGTGTGTGTGTGTGCAAAAAAAATACACGGTGTCCAAATCCTAACTACAGCCTCCCAGTCATTAGCAACATTACAGGGACTTTTCTTTATTACATGCTGTAATCACTGTCCTGTATAAGTTCAGTTGGCACATACCACATAAATTTAGAGTTATTGTTAAACTATAAGATTAAATGCACCTGGCCCAGTATGACACAAAAATGACAGTATAGTGCAGAATAGGAAAAATTTTTCCCAGTCTTCAGTTGTCTAATTTTGATGAACCTGTGAACACTGTAGTAACAGATTTCTGTTCTTGGCTGACAGGAGCGGAACCTGATGTGGTCTTCTGCTTTTGAAGCTCATCCACTTCAAAGTTGATGTCTTGCGCATGCTGAGATACTTTAATGTTCACCCCAGTTGTACAGGGTAGTTATTTGAGTCGCTGTATCCATCCTGTCAGCTTAAACCAATCTGGTCTTCTGATTTTTTAACAAAGTGTTTCAGTTTGCCGAATTGACCACTCTTACAAAATGTACCACTCTATTAACTTCTCAGGAGATCATACATTAATAAATTACACAAACCAGCCTGTCATCAACAACCATGACATAATTTATATGTTAGGGAAGTGGTCATTTCAAGATCAACATGGTTTGTCATCGTTAGCTAACGAAACACAAATGAAAGCAGGCTGAGGGAAATGTCTGCAGGAGATATGAATCTAACTGGAACAAGTGCATTTTGCTAACTGGGAAGAGTGCCACTGCGTGGCCCTTGAGCAAGGCCCTTCATCATCAGCACAGGTTTAGTTTAAAGAAAGTATCTGATCATGTCTTTTTGTTTTGGTGTGTTCTACCTAACAGTTCAGAGATGGAGGATCTGCTGTAGCGACCCCTAATGGAAGAAGCCGAAAGGAAGAAGAGTTTGTTTCTTTCTCATGTTGTTGTTTGCTGCATTTGTTCTGTGCAAATCGCTTAAAAATTTTTTGAAGGTTACTTTATGAAACTTTGATGTCGTTTCCTGCCATTTGAAACCTGACTTGCACCATTTACCAAATAATTGTCGGAAGAGTTTTAATGGTTGCGTTAATCTCGCTTATAATTTCCTTTTCTTCAAGCCAATAATTAGTAACCTGTAACCTCCTTATTTCTCAGAAACCAGGCACGCCAGCCCAAATTCAATTCCCAGCTTTTGCATACATTCTCAGAAAAGGGGCCTGCCCGTTTGCCCTTATGTGATTGTGTGCAATCTAACGTGACCTCTCCCCACTGACTCATGGTACACAATGGTGTGTTTGGATTGTAACACTGAAACAATGTCAACAAGTCAACAAAGCTATTTAAGCCAGCTGTTGGTCCTATCAATGTACCTTGTTGTCGCAATATCAGTGTTAATGCCAATTTTATCTTTCATCTTTCAAAAACACAAGATTATACCTTTAGTTGCATTAATATTACCACTGATTTTACACAATTGAGTATTTAACTATATAAAAAAAGTCCAGTAAGGCAAAAAGAATTACTACAGATTTTCCATAGGCTTTTAAGGGAAAAATAACATACCACAAATGAACAACATATTAAATATTGCATAGGTCTTTTTGCTTCTTAAAATCGATCTGTTATCTGTTATATTACTTTCTGCCCTTTTTAAAAAGCATCCTCATAAATTATGCTTTCCTCTGAGGACACATCAGAGTGAAGACAATAGGCTGCAGGAAAACCCCTGGCTTTCGTTATTTTCCCTTTTCACACCCGTCCCGGACAGGAGATGGGGCACTGAGCAGGGCTCTGAACGTCATCGGTGCAAACAAGAATTACCCGGCCTGGGAATATTTGTTATTTGTTCCATCAAAAAAAAAAAAAAAAAAAAGCTGACAGGTCACTATTGTTGTCCTTCTTGTCCCAGCGATGCTTACAGCAGTAGCACAGGATGCTGAGGTTTCGATGGCTTATTTTGAACCCCCATGTTTATGTGTGGCTTTTTTTGATCAAGGAAGAGATAGAGGGAGGTTTGGATATTGTCATTTACTCATGAGTTGCTTTTCCTGTGCCTCAACTGGTCAAAGTTTACTCTTCGAGAGGAAAGGGTCGGGAGCATGGAAATAAATTAGAAAAATAAGTAAACACAGTGTACACATGCACTCGTGTGCTGAAAAATAGCACGTGGTGGTGGAATACATGGTTATTTTTTTTTACAAGATAAACAGTTTGTATTAAAGCTTTATATCAACATACTATTTATAAAACAATGAATCATCAAGATAATGTTTGAAGAGGCATTTGGCATGATGAAGATGATGGAGAAGATCTAACTCAATCTGAGCAATGAATAAACAGAAAAATATTATATATTATATATTTTTTATAATATTATATATAATTCAGTGCTAACATAGTCAGCCAATTACATACATGCTGCCACTAAATCAGTAGGCTATAAATGGTCAGTGAAATCGTTATAATGTTTTATTTAAAAAATCTTTAACAATGGATATAAGAAAATGGTTTGACTTGTTCTTCAAAAATGTAATTCCTCCTCCTCTCGTCGTCTGCAGTGCTTCTAAAGGTAAGATGCCCTTTTGCTTTAGTAGCTACATTTGGTTATATGCTGGTGGTTAATTTGCGTGTGTTTTCATGAGTCTTGCACTTTAGAGTTATGATAAATTATTGTTTACAGTCAGTGACATGTTAAATATTTTATGTTTATTAAAGTATAATAATTATTATAATAGTATGTATCTAGTATGTAAACGAGATAGGCCCCCCGAAGTTAAACATCAGGCACAATCATTCTGCATTCTCTGGCGCCAACACTGTTTTGTTGGTATGCAATTATGGTGATATAACACCAAAAGTCAGTGGCGGGCAATGCATTTGGTACCTGGGCCTTCAGTGGGGACTTACCGACATAATCCACCTCTTCATACCACCACTATCATGTCTGTGCCACCTACATCATATGGAGCAGTCAGTTTTTGTCGAATAACATGAAAGAAACATTTATATTTAAATAAAATACAACCTACTCACCAGAGATGCAAACTCATAATTTGCACCGCTTCTCAGAGGCTGTAAACCAGTAGTACAGCTTGTATTTACTGATCTGGAAGTGGTGAACAAACCCTTTCCCGGGCTGAGACAAGCTAGCTAGCTTCGGGGTTGGCCGACCTCTCCTCAAGATGTCTAGCTTTTCTTCTAAATTGATTTTTACATATGTCTGAGACCAAATCAATTTCTCTTCCTCAGTCAGAAAAAAAACTCAGAGTTAGACTAAAAAAAGTCTAACTCTGATGTATTAATGTGTGCAGATCGCTACAAACAAGTTTTGCTAGTCGAACTTGGCTGTAACAGTTTCGCACTGACTAACCAATCTGAGTAGGGAAAAATGCTGATGCTATTCTTGGCCAGCTAGCTGGCCCTGTGAGGCGAATTTGAAATCTGATTGGTTAAAGAATCAGAGCCATTGATAATATAGTCAAAGGTACATCGGCCAGCACTACTGATTGTGAAGGCCCTGGGCAGATTAGATTGACATGGCAGCACATAGAGGCTGAAATCTGATTGCCCTAGTGACAGCCCACCACTGCCAGAAGTAATGAAACTATTCAACACTTCACTACATTTTCATTGTCTGCTTTTATCATCCTGGTCATTAAAGGAAAAAGTGGAAATTCTTCATAGAAAGAGTAATTTTTTTAACTATATTACAACAAGGGGATATCATCTTTGCAACAGACTTTTTTTTATAAGGAATAAAACTCAATCTGGTGCTGTTATCAGAACATAATCAACAGGATAATTACATAAAGCAGAAATTTTCTAATAATGTTAATATAAAATGCTAATTTTTCTTGTACTGCAGCGATTTCCCAAGGACTACATTCTTTATTAAGTAAAGAGCGACATGTCAAAGATCTTTCCCAGTTAGAGTTATGTTGAATGGAGAGAGAAGCCTACAAAACATGCTAGTTCCTGTTATCACTTAAATTAGAACAGCTATAAACAGTCCATTTCCTCACTGGTCTGTCTTTTTATTTGTGGAAATCGCATAGCAAAAATCATTGGAGACGCCTTCCTATAATGTGAATCCTCATTCCATCATATAAACAATAAATTGGTTTATTTTGAGTATCCACTATGGCGTATCTTGTGTTAGCTGTTACTATGGTACAATAATATCGTTAGCAATAAAAGCAATTAAGTAAAGAAAAACTTCTGTACCAGTCATGTTGTTAGGGAAAAGGAATCAAAAAAGAATTTCCTGCCAATCAGATTTGAGAATGTAGTAGCAATGTGATATAAAACATATTAAATCAATGTATATATAAATATATTTTTAATCCAGAAAGGCCCCAAATTGCTAATTTCTGGGTGATATGATTACAGTGTTAACGTCAACATTAACAGTCATGAGCTGTTACTATGATTTATGATTGGCTGTTCTGTATATCTCCAACCACACATTAGCACAGTGTGAAGTACAGATAACTATTTGGAGGAGGGTCAGGAAAGAGCTGCCCTGCAGGATGTGGACGCCAGCATATATAAGCACAGCAGTGATGCAAAACCTAGTAGTTGTGTGTACATGGCACATATGTAATTAGAAGGCTTCAAGACTTTAACTTTAGCAATTCTACTTGTCTGACAAAGTTTTTTTTGGCAGAGATGTACAACAGCAGTTACACTCGGCCCAAAGTGGCGATGAAGGCCCAGGACATACGCAGGTCGAAGGGAAAAGGCTGCGGGTATTATCTGCGCATCATCTTCTTCTTCTCTTCCCTGATACAGTCTCTGATCATCGTGAGTCTAGTGCTCTTCTTAGTGTATGGACAGCCGGAAAAGAGCGCTGATGAGAAAAGGGTGGCGGAGCTGGAGCAGATTTTTAACAAGCTCTCAATGGACAACACCAATCTGAGGAAGGACAACGTCAACCTCAATGCCACGCTTAAGATCAAAATAGATGAGAAGGATGCAGCTTATAAAAAAGTGACAAAACTCACAGCAGACTTGGATGCTGCCAAAGGAAATAACACAAAACATTTGCAAGCACTAGTAAGTCTTCATTGTTTTCAAATTATGTGCATTTTGGGAATGTTTTATTCGTACTGCAGGAACATAAAAGATAGAATTTGAGTAATATTGTATGGTCTTCTTTTTGTGTGTTCTTTAAAGGCTATTTGCAATTCAAATAAGACGCCTCTGCTTCGGAGTATATCCCCATGTCCACAAAGCGGTGCTTCAAGTGGTAAGTTTGATCATTTTTGCATAAAAAAATATACTGGGCTAAATTTAAATCAGCACTGTACCTGAAATTGTACCTTTCACATTTCAGAACAAACAAGATACTTACAGACTCTCTTGGAACAACAGAAGTCTCTGTATGCAATTGTCCAGGCCAATTTCAGCCAAACGGTGCAAAACCTCAAGTTTAACTTAAACAATGTGATAAAAGATAAAAATATGCACGAGATGGCCATGATAACACTAAAAAAAGAGTCGGAGGACCTGTCTTCTGAGCTCAAACTTTACAAAAAAAAGTGTAAGGAGGACTTTGTCACGTTACTTCAGGGCATACAGGTTGTCACGACCGCCTTCCTCACTAAGATTGACAGCCTCTTCCCCAACAGCTTTACCTTCCACCTTACTTGTGCAAATCAACAAGAACAAATGCGGAATATCCATGCAAACTGCACAAACCTTTCCCGGCAAGTAGAAGACAAGTTCCAGAACTACCTGAACATGGTTGGCGAAAAAGTCTCAACCCTCCAGGCTGAGAGCAGCCGGCTGGAAGTTGAAAACACACGGCTAAAATCTAATGGTGAGAAGTGTGACAAGGAACACACTCAGGTAGCCGAGCAGTGCACAAAGACTCTTCAGGAGCAACAGCAAACACATGACACCAAGGTGGAGCAATTGCTGAAAGATTATAAAGAACTGCTCCAGGAAAAGCAGATGCTTCAAGCTACATGTCTACCAAAAGTAAGAAACCTTAAGCACTGAAAAATAGATGCAACAGTATCATTCAGCAAGTATCAGTTTAGTTATTTAGCTGCAGTAGACATTAAACACAAAGTAATATGTCCAGTACAGCACCACAGGTCCACTGATTACAACTTTATTAAACTTTTTAAATAAGCCAGAATACAGAAGTGTTTTAAGCCATGTTTCCTTTTTCTGAAGTAATCTCGCCATGTGTTCTTCGAAAGCTTAGCAGATTATCCTTACTTGTTTCACAGCCCCCTGTGCCAAAACCAAGTGGAAACGAATGGCCTTTTGCACAGCAGAGACCGAATTTCGCTGGAACGAACACTGGATTCCAAAGCAAACCAAGCAACAGTCAACCACCAAAGGTACTTGACTACAGGTTTTTTTTTTATGCATAACTAAATTGCTTCCTTTATCTTAAAGACTCACACATGGCACAAAAATTTGAAACCTTCTCAAAGTTCTGACTCTTCTGAATCTATAGTGATTCATTTTTGTTGTTGTTGTTGAATAACAGAAATTCATTCAGATACAGGTCAAGAGTTTCATGTAAAGTGCATATCAAACATCAGAATAAAAAGAAAACAAAATTCTGATAGCTGTGAATTTACTTGTAGAATAGCTGTTGGTGCCAGATGATCTGGTTTGACTGTTTTTGAATTCAGTTAGGATTTTCACACACAGAATGGTGTGTGGTTCTGTGGGTAGAAGTGCAATGTAGTAAGAGATATCAGAGAAACAAAATTGCCAAATGTATTTAATTTACAAGGCCTAGGCTGCTGTAACTCAATCACTCTACACCCTGAGCTGAAAGGTATCAAAAACCTTGTGGTGAAAGAGCTTCACCAGCTGAACACCACATCAGATTTTACTCCTGTCAGCCAAGAACAAGAGTCTAAGGTTATGAAGCTAAGACCAGGAAGTAATTAGAAATAAAAGCTTTTATTTTCAGTCTTAACTGATCCAGTATTGGTGAGTCTGTCTATTATAGTCTGTGAATCTTGATCTGGGCTGAGAGGATTGGAACCTGGAAAGCTTTGACGCATTCAAAGCATTGTGCATTCTGAGATGCTTTCCTGCTCACTATGATTGTAAAGAGTGATTATTTGAGTTACTATATTCCTCATTTTTCTCAAATTAGTCATTTCTAAAATGCATAAAACCAGTCTGGCACAAACAGAGATCAAACTATTACCACATCCAGATATTTGATGTGAACATCAACTAAAGCTTTTTACTCTCCATTATCTCTATAATGATTGGATGATAGGTCTTCCAAATAAAGTGTATATAGTATAAAATAGCATATATAACATAATAGTTTGGCAGTTCACTGTTTTTTTTTTTTTCTTAGATTTAGGACAGAATTCTTTTACAGAAATGAATGGAATATTGAAAATGCATGTGTTATTTGTTCTAAACTGTTAATAATACATTTATATTTCTTGGTACAGGTCAGGTGAGCAGTGAGGAATGAGATGCAAGTGACAGACAGTATATGTCATCTTCAGTCACGTCTCAGAAAAACGCCTCAAAATGTGTAATTTCAAGGCTCTAACTTTCATGAGTTTAAGGTGAATTGTAAAAGTATTTGATGGGTAGGCATTTATAATACTGTGACAGTATTAATCAGCTGTACCTATTCCATTGTACATGATTGTATTACCAGTTCTTAGTAGTTTGTACATCAAAACATGATTTTTTTGTGTAAAATGATCAATAATATTATATATACAATGTATAAAATATCTCAGGGAAGTGTGAACATAGCCATGACTACATTCATTTTTTAAACCGACTGAAATTATCTTCACTGTGAACTTAGAGAATGTTAAACACTAAGAATGTTAAATGAATAGCAATTTATTTTTTGTAAATCAAAAATGACTGTTGTTAACAATGCAAGATTACCATTTAGCCTTACATATCCTCTTGCAAAGGCTGGGGTAAAAGCAATCTGAACAAGGTGTACTGTACATTTCTTTTTTTTATATTAACATTTTTGTAATATTTAAATTTGCATTTTCTAATCATTTAATGCATATCACACTTATTTTATTAAATCATAAAATAATTTTGATTTCTCAATGACTTGCATCTACATAAATATTTTTTAAATAATTGATTTTGTTCTTGTTATTACTTGATGAACATACACAGCTTATTCATATTGTACTTTTTATTCGACTGAAAAGTAAATTTTACGTCCAGGAATCATGCTATGTGGTTGCAATGGTGGACAGTTACAAACTAAATGTAATTCATTACTATTCTTAAGTAGCTTTTTTGCTGTATTTACTGAAGTATTTACATCTGGAAAGACTTTAACTTCACTACATTTCAAAGTCAAATATCGTACTTTTTACTTATTACATTTAGTGAAATCAGTCAACGTAACTAAATGTGCAAGATTACAATCCAACCACCAATCAGGGTAGAGCACGCTTTGATGGGTTTTGATGGCTGCTTGGTTGAATCTACTTAACACGAACATACAGTCCAGCGTCAGTTCAACAGCAAGCAGTTTTTTGATAGTAATAAATGATGAAAGAAACTCCTACCTAAATTTCTTTCTTCTTTTTTTATTTTTTTAAGAAGTTAAGCAGATTATGTTATCATTATAATTGTAATAGCTATTAATTAATCTTTTACTCATTAATATCATTCTATTAATAGATTGGTGTGCTAAGAGTAACATTAGAGTCTTTTCATATAAATTAAGTTGACTAAGCAAAGAGTCTTGTGACAAAAATATTAATAGGAACATTATAGTTGTAATAAATTATAGTACTTTGGATACTTTTGTACTCAAGTGAAGGTTTAAAGTAAGCAAAGAGGAAATGCAGGCAAGTCCAGAATTCAAAACAGCAGTTATATGTGGAAACAAATAGTATTCACTTTCCAGTGATTACTTCTTTTGCTATGATTAAACTGAAGGATATAATATGATTTTTTCCCCCAACCTCTCTTGAAGTGACTCTACAGCAGTTGGATGAAATAAATGATTTGAATGCCTTTTTATTATTATTTTTTATAATCTAAACATCATTTAACTGATAAGTATTCATCCCAAGTTGTCCCACAGGTGCCTCTGAGATTTTTAGTTGTAATTTTAGTTGTGTTTACAATGTAAAATCCAAAGATAAATGACAAACTAAAACTTTTTACATGAGAAATCAGATTCTAATGTATTTAAATTAGCTGTTGCAAAACCTCAAAAGATTAATAAGACGGGGGGTGAATATTTTCTCGGCACCGTGTCATGACATTTTGTATAAAATTATGCATAATATAGCAGTTAATCATTTTAAAACAAATAGTTCAGGATGATTAACAGATTAAAAAAGTAAAACTTCTAAGATTTAAAAGAACGTTTCTATACTTACGCTTCGTTACATATTTACATTTCCCTAAAGATGGATGCAACAAAGAAAACCATACCTCAAGAAATTGGCCCCCATTACTCAAGTACACTAGTTACTTTTTTGTTACTTATATATATACTATATTTATATAACCTTAAACAGCTTTCTTAAGGAAGAGGGATAACAAAAAAACACCTCATTCTTCATCCTACCACATAGGTCTCGGTGTTATTCTAAGCACCATCTGTTTTATGAATTGGAATACAGTACATACTTTGCTTGCAGAAAGTGCGTGGTGTGATTTGTGAGACCTTCTAACCTCTGTTTGGTCCTGCAGTGGGCTGAACACGGCATGACGTCATTTGGGATGAATTGTAGGAAAAGGTGAGGGTGCAGTGTGCTGCCTTAAGCGCCTTTCTGAACTGCACAAGGCAATGCCATCAGAGGGGTGAGGAGTTCAACAAACGAGCATAAATATTTAAATGAAGGTCGGATTGACAGGAGAACAAAGACCTGTGGGAGCCCCATTAAGCTGTTTGCTTCCTTTACAGCCAAAAGATCATCCACAACGTTTACTTTGGATCAAAAAAGGCACACTTAGCAGTTTTTATTTAACTCCCTATATACCACAAAAACAATCTTTGCCAGAAGTTATAAAAAAATAAAACTATTATAAAAGATTTCCTAGTATGTGATCTGCTTTATCATTTAAATACAATTTGAATTATTATACACCTTTTAAATGACAATTTATATAAACTCTTCAATCTTGTGTACAAGTATGTTTATACACGTAACTATATGACGTCTATTTTACACATTTTATGTCCGACTCAACATATTTTTACAAAAGGATTTCACATGTATGGCTCAATCATGCCACTTTCAATGTGTATTTTTTTAACACTACCCCTCCATGAGTTATGAGTACAGTGTTGTTGACAGTTCCCATGGAAATGTCATTTGTACTTGATGGAGTCTTTAATTATTTACCACAATTTGAGGCAGATAGAAACCATCACAGAATTTGTAATGATTTTAATAATTATAATAGGAATTGTACACTGCCTGCTCAAGAAAATTCCACCTACTGCACTCTTTTGATCAACTGCTTTTTGATTATAGTTTCATTGAGCTTACAGTATGCAAGGCCCAACATTTATTTTGATTCAGAGTTGCATGACGTTCAAGTACAGGTAAGTTCAATATCTTGTACTGATAATGTAAGACTCAGGCCATTGTGTAAATTCTTCTCCAGCACATCCCAAATATTCTTAATGGTGTTTAAGGTCTGGACTCTGTTTAGGTCAATCATTGAGTAAAAATTATGCCTCATGCTCCCTGAACCACTCATTGACAATTTAAACCAGATTAATCCTGTCACCTTGGTCTATACCCGTGCCATGAGGGAAGAAAAAAATCCATTGATGGAAAAACGTGGTCATTCAATATATTCAGGTAGTCATTTAAAAGACTGGAGGTGGAGCTGGAGGTAGCAGAGCTGAAGATGTTGAGGTTTTCGTTGGGAGTGACTAGGATGGACAGGATTAGAAATGAGTTTATTAGAGGGACAGCAAATGTATTATGTTTTAAGGACAAAGTGAGATAGGCGCAATTGAGATGGTTTGGACATGTGCAGAGGAGGGACATGGCGTATATCCGTAGGAGAATGCTGAGATGGAGCCGCCATGAAGGGGAAATGAGGAAGACCAAGGAGGAAGTTTATGGATGTGGTGAGGGAAGACATGCAGGTAGTTGGTTTGAAAGAGGCAGATGTAGAGGACAGGTGGGTATGAAACGGATGATCCGCTGTGGTGACCCCTAATAGGAGCAGCCGGAAGAAGAAGAGGTTCACCATTATTTGGGCACATAACATTGCTAAATCTAGCCCTGACCAACTAAAGCATTCCCAGATCATAACACTTCCCCTCCCCAACCATGCACTAGGCATAATTGTTACATCACTTCATCTGCCTTTCTGCTGAGGTCCTCAATAAATTTAAATTAATAAACATAATAAATTCTATGTTTTTCTACACTGGTTTTAGGATAACGATTCGATGATGTACACAAAGTCACTATAAAATGGACACTGGTGGTAAGTGTTTTAATGGTCTGTTATATTATCTATAGAAACAATCTAATGTATGTAATGGTTTTAATATCTTTTATTTTTTTAGCAGGGATAGTCTAGGTACCTTACTTAGTTTAGCATCCATAGTTCTTAGTTGCTTAGCAACAGTAGAGCTGTTTCTCGACCACTGGAGTACCATATATGTTGACCTTCTTCTCTAGTTGGGTTTAAACAAACCATAAAACAATAGATGATTTTTTTATTCTTTTCAAGTAATTTTTTTTTTATGACCATTAAATAATAATTAAAGTAAGCGCATTTGCTATTATTGTATCTATTTGAAATTTTACAATCGTACAAAAAAGCTGGATTAATGTTCTTTTAAACACAGAAAATAAAAATCACAGGCACTTCTTTAAATACTTTGCACCACATAACAGTTTTTGCTTTTATTAAAATGGTCAGTTCCCTTTCAGGAACTCGAGCTGTGTCACAACACTTAGGTAACACAACCGCGTTGTCCACGCTAAGAAATAATGTGTGTAATGAGTCAAAATTGGACGCGGGCCGTCACGACCAGGAAGTTTAAAACGTACATGGAGTGAAGCTGGCGCCAACTTTTGCTCGTTCACGAAGCGCTCTGTGTGTATGTGTTGAATTGTCTCAAATTGTTTGTCAAAAGACAAGCAAACAAGAAAGTTATGCACACTTTTCAGCTGTGTGTGTGGCTTGCTTGGATGAGGAGCTCGGTTCTTGAGAGTTCGGTTCTTGCTGTGCTCGTATGTCTCTGCGCTCGCTCTGCTCCCACTGGGCACTCTTCGAAGAGGGTGCCCTTACTCCTCGCAGTTCTGGCCCCGCTCTTGCCGAGGCAGAGCGTCGAGCTAGCTCATGGGGTTTGCAGATGGACCTTGCAGACATTGCAAAGGCTGTGCTCTGCGACACCAAGGTCCATGAGTTAATGGAGGTTGTGACCCGCGCCGCAGCCAAACTCGATATAACTTGGCCGGCTTATGAGAAGAAAGTGCCTCCAAACAGTAAAATGGTCGAGCACTTTCTGACACCATTACCGCAACCTCCACGTCAGGGTTCCCTGTTCTTTCCCGACCTGCACACTGGAGGTGTCCAGGTCATGGATGAAGCATCGCATCTCGCACTCCCCCTGTCAGGGATCCTGTGCGGCGCTCTGCATCAAAGCCCCGAGAAGTGACAGAACTGAAAACATCATCTTCTATAAGATAGCTTGGACAAAATAGTCCTGACATAGGACGTTCTGGGGATCTGGCCATGAAAGGGTGCGTATTACCGCATTACCCGGTGCCCGCCCTGTTCCGGCACCCTTGGGACCTGGTCCGTACCCCTTTCACGGAGCATCCTTCTTGTTCTCCACCCGATCACGTAGTGGTCCAGGAGAACTCCCCTGGGTCTAGGCAAACCAGAGGTCAGTCTCAAGTGACTGATACCCTTAGGGGACTACTTGGCAGCCTGGAAAGCTCTGCCAGACGTGTCTCAGTGGGTCCTGCACACTGTAGAGCGAGGCTATTCAATTCGGGTCTCGTCTGCCCCGTTTCGACGGGGTCCTTCCCTCTCTGGTGGGAACCGAGCAGGCTCTGGTCAAGAAAACACTGTTCCTGAAGATCAAGGTGGTCCCTCCATCAGAAAGAGAGTCCGGGTATTACAGCTAATACTTTATAGTCCCCAAAAAGGACGGGGGTTGCGTCCTATCTGGATCTACGTCAGCTGAACCGCCCACTCTTGAGATTCAGGTTCAGAATACTGACAACTAAGCAGATCGTGTCTCAGATCAGATCCGAGGACTGGTTTGTAACGGTAGATCTAAAGGATACGTACTTTCATGTACCCATCCTTTCTTCTCACAGAAAGTTCCTGAGGTTCGCTTTCGGGGCAAAAGCTTACCGGTAACGGGTTCTTCGGTTTGGCCTTGCCCTCTCACCCTGCACCTTCAGGGCATCCGCATCCTCAACTTTATCAACGATTGGTTGAAATTAGTGAAGTGTGTGCTTTTTCTATTACAAAGAACCACTAATCTCGGCTTTATATCCGATTTGACTACTTTGCACGTGCAGCTTTCCCCTGCCCACATTGTGTCCATGTATAATGATGGATGCATCCCCCTCACTTATGACCGCTCCGCCCAAGGTCTATGGGAAGGGCCCCATCTACTTTGAGATGCTTGCCATGCCTCTAGCATTGAAGCATTTTTCCCAGACCTCAGAGATCATCACCTGCTGATCTGTTCAGACAACACCTCGGATCAACCATCAAGGAGGTCTCAGCTTGCGCCCCCTGTACAGGCTGGCACACCAGATTCTCCTTTGGGCCCAGAGGCTCCTCTCTGTGACGCCATGGCTCAGGCGTGGCCGAGACTTTCCCCCTGTTGCGCTGTTTCCGGGAGTTCTGGAGAGAGATCCCTGGGACGGAGTCCGTCTCCTCCTCCTTCAAGGTGGTCGGGCGAACCATGGTACGTAGACCTGGTAGCATCGAATTTTGACTGAGTAAACACATTATTTCAGATCGCAGACAACGAGGTCGCGTTCCCAAAGCTTTGCGAAGCAGTGTCTCATTCCCTCAGGAAACTAGGGTTACATACGTAACCTGGAGATGTTATCATTCATCAGACATAAGGACTGTGCACATTGTTCTATTTATTTCCCAATGCAAAAATCTCTAAAAATCACATCCAAAATCTCTTCAGTGCCAATCTTGCCAGTGATTCTACCCAAGCAGCTAAGACCTAAGCGCAGTCCTTCTGCTGCCAGTGCCAGGTCCACATCTCTGTACTTATGATATTGACTCAAGGCCTCAACACTCTTTTGCAGGTTAGTCCGATGGCGAGTTTGCGTTAGACTTGGACTACCGACCAGTGGATCTGCACACCTTGAAAGAAAAGGCAAAAAGGGAAGTTATTATTCAGTTCTAAGTGTAACTTTGTATTTGGATTGCAATGACATGAAATGTTATGATTTTTCATATATATTAAATTTATATAATAATCAAAATAATAATAAAATAACTAAGAATATAATTGCAATAACTGAATTTTTATATTCTATACCAGATTATTATTAGTTATGGATGCAGTACAATCCATTTTCAAACTAAGATTCAGATTTTTAAAGCTTTAACGGTGAAATGGTAAAGATTCAACTCGGGTTTGTGTTTAGATCTGGTGTTTTTAAAATATAAATAAAATTTTAAATGCATATGCTGCCAAAATTTAACACCTGATTATTATGCAATTTTATTTAAATCTTCACACAACAATTCAAGCCATGGAATAAGATTTCAATTAAATTTAATTCGACTTCAAATGCATCATTTATAAATTCAAATTAAGCCAGAATAAACAGCAATTCTTTATATTATTATTCAGATTGTAGTGGTACATTGTCCAATTTAGAATAGATTTAAAAGATTTAAACATTCATTTAAGTAATAATATATTATAAAATTATTTTATTAAATATGTTTTCATAACCCTTTAATGGTTTATGTCATTGCAAATATACGGACATTTCCACCATATTTAGATTCTCTGTGCAAATCCATTTATGCATAAACAACAGGAATAAACACATCACAATGTTTTACTTACATTGTCTTAACTCTCTCCTGCAACACTTTTAAGAAATCAGCTAGCCCTTCTCTGGTACTGCATGATAAAATACTGACTGGAGCCACAGGTAACACGTCACTAAGGGCTTTCCGGATGATGCTAAGATGTTCATTAGGCAGTAGATCACTTTTGTTAAGGATCAGGAGATGCTGCGGCATGTGATCCTGATCAGTCTCTTTTGGCAGCACATTGTTGAGGTAGTCTTTCAGGAAATCTGGCACCATCTGAGGCTCCTGAGGAAGCTGTGTTGAGTCGAGGACCACTAGAGTCAGATCTGCCACTTCCACCCTGTAAAAGAAAAAAGAAAAAAAAAAAACTTATTTAAAAAAAAAAACAATTCTGCCTTGTTTTATGGCTTCTACTTATGACCTGACCAATGTGACAACTTAATCAGCAATAAGATAGTGTTAAGATAAAAAAATTAAGATTTTGTATTGGCTCATATTTGAATTTATGCACACTGACAGTTATATTAGTAAAACCCTGTTCAACCAAAAAAAAAAAAAAGTATGTATTTTATTTTGGGACATATTTTCAATTTTTTCACAGGTGATCATTTTTATAGGAAAAAAAATTAAGATTATTAGCAGGTTAGTCCGATGGCGAGTTTGCGTTAGACTTGGACTACTGACCAGTGGATCTGCACACTTAGGAAGAAAAGGCAAAAAGGGAAGTTATTATTCAGTTCTAAGTGTAACTTTGTATTTGGAATGCAATGACATGAAATGTTATGAATTTTCATATTTAAATTCATATAATAATCAAAATATTAATAAAATAACTAAGAATATATTTATTATAATCTGGTATAGAATATAAAAAATCAGTTATTGCAGTTATGGATGCAGTACAATCCATTTTCAAACTAAGATTCACATTTTTAAAGCATTAACAGTGAAATGGTAAAGATTCAACTCGGGTTTGTGTTAAGATCTGGTGTTTTTAAAATATGAATAAACATTTTAAATGCATTATGCTGCCAAAATTAAACACCTGATTATTATGCAATTTTATTTAAATCTTCACACACCAATTCAAGCCATGAAATAAGATTTCAATTAAATTTTATTCGACTACAAATGCAACTTTATTTATAAATTCAAATAAAACCAGAACAAACAGCAATTCTTTATATTATTATTCAGATTGTAGTGGTACATGGTTCATTTTATAATCTGGATTTCCTTTTTTTTTTTTTTTTAACAAAAGATTTATACATTTAAAAAAAAATGTAAAAGAAAAAAAACTTATTATTTTTAAAACAATTCTGCCTTGTGGATTATGGCTTCTAGTTATGACCTGACCAGAGTGACAATTAAAAAAGCAATAAGATATCAGTGTTAAGATAAAAAAATATATATATATTTTGGTTAAACAGGGCTTTACTAATATAACTGTTAGTGTGCATGAATTTAAATATGAGCCAATACAAATTCTTAATGTATGTATTTTATTTTAGGATATATTTTCCATTTATTTTCACAGGTGATCATTTTATAGGAAAAAAAAATTCAGATTATTAAAAATTACACATCTGGTTTTATATCTCATTGTTACTGATCTTTTTCTTTCTTTCTTTCTATCTATCTATCTATCTATCTATCTATCTATCTATCTATCTATCTATCTATCTATCTATCTATCTATCTATCTATCGTGCATTCAGACTTGACCTGTATATATTACATATATCAAATAATATATGTAATTATGAAATGGCCTACAAAAGTTTGACACTTGTGAAGAGGTTTTATGGCTTCATATCCATGTTGCTACAGATGGCCTTTAATATTTCTTTAATTCAAGGTCAAAATGTGACAACAAATGGTTAAAGACTGGGGCTGGACGACGTATTGTTTCTCATTGAAGTGGACACTGCACAACAAAACACTCAAGGTCGGAAGTACAAATGACTAACAGAGACTGCTATTCGTCCGCACAAGCACATCGTGCACGGTGTACGATCAGAGCTTAAAGGAAAACTCCCTGGAACACACTGATTGTGTTTATAATAAACCTTAATGTGCTTAGTGAATAATTTCTGCTGCTAATTTGTTTGGTAAAGCTATTTCTTCAAATATTCCTGTGAGACCTACATGATTGAATGATGGCACACTCAACCATGAAGGAGATCACTAGCAAAGGTTACAATGAAATAGAGAAAAAATAATTAATAATACCAAACATTTACAGTAGCATTTAGTAGATCCCCTTATTCAGAGCAACTTACAATTATTTCATTTATACAACTGAATACTTATGGGTTAAAGGCCTTGCTCAAGGGTCCAGCAGTGGCAGGCTGGACAGAAGTCATTTGTCATATCCACAGATTTACCACTTCTCTTCCCTTGCAAACAGAAGTGAAGATGTTCAGGTTTTACAGGATTAAACTCAACAATTTGTATTTTTTTTTTCTTTTCATATTAATGTAGGCGAAAGAAACAAATAGCACTGAGTTGAAATGTGGACTGTAACCAGCTTAGCTAGTCACCAATTTACATGATCATGAAGGCTTTGTTGGAGAACTTCAGTATTATTGCGTTATAAAATTGGAAGAATCGGCCAAGCCCAAAATGGCAAAATTAAGCTTATAAAATAAAGCAGTATTAAGATTTTATGGTCTTAACAACAAATCAGTGATCGGAAAATTAGCAAGAAGTAAACAAACACTGTGGATCTTTGCCTTTCTATCTATCCTGTGTACATTTTACAAAAAATATACACCCAGTTTTGTGTTAATTTTACCTCAAACATTCTAATCATTCTTGCTTACAACAAAACTATAAAAGTGAATGTCCCTGTTTTTAGCCCAGCAGCCCACTGCAGCAAAAGTAAACAACAAATGGTGCCACAGGAGTTCTCAGGAGCTCTGTGCATTAGTTTCACTCTTGCAAATGTTTTGATAAATAATTGTTGGTAAGGCACTTTTTTCCATTTTAGGCTTTGCCCAGGAGTGTATGAGAAGGTGAGAGAACTGGCTGAAGGACTAAAGTGCTGCTGCATCAGTCTCATAGGGTGGAGAAGCAAGGGCTAATTGATGCCATGATCCATCCATGTGAATTAGCATTTTAGGTATTGTACAAAAGTGGTATCAGAAGTGAAAATAGACCATCATGGTGAAAATTTTTTAAATGAATTTGAATTCTGTTAAGAAAGAAATCCTTGATGCAATTTAAAAAACAATATTATATTATTAAGCTATTTTCCTTTACTTTTAGAGTTCATCTTAGTGTTTGAATACCAGTGGGTGTAGTTCTGTTAACCACTACCTCTCAGTGTGTCCTCTTCAATATGTTTAAATTAAAAGCCTCTTGGTTGTTCACAATAGCAATAAAGATGGTTCTTCTCCAGAACATTTAAAGTGCTTTCACAGTGTGAATTCAACTAATGCCAATAGATTAAATGTGTTTACTTCAATATTAACCAATTTCATCAGCAAGTGAAAAAAAATGTGAATCATATTCAATGTAGAGGTGTGCAAACTGTTTAAAACATGATTATTTACATTACCGCTACAATCTCCATCCTTCTGTTCACACTGTATGAAAAATTGTAAATGATTATCAGTGTAATCAGAAGTCAAATATACATATATGATCACTCTTATTTGTTTTCTTTTTAGATAATTTTTAAGTTGGACATGTATTACATAAACATTGTGTAACCCATTCGTACATACAATCTAAAAAAGCAGAGCACAGGAAACCTACCTGAGGTGAAATTTTAAAATCATTGTTTCCACTCACAATAAGGAAAAAGTGTTTGTTTCCTTCCACCGGGCATTTAAAAAAATATGTCACAAAAATAAAATGCCAGTGCGTTTAAATTAGATGCAGTGTTGTTTATATTGTTTACCACTTTCCCACAAGCAGTATTTACCTTTTTAGGGCACGCTGGACACCCTCTTGCTCCACAAAATCGTCCGTCTCCCTTAAACCTGCAGTGTCACTCAACAGAACCGGAAAACCTCCGATGTCCAGTGGCGTCTCTACAACGTCACGGGTGGTCCCTGGTATCGGAGACACAATAGCTGCAGGACGTTGGCCTGTGGAAAAAACACGTGTATTTTAGGTATTTTATATATTATATTTATTTATTTAAGTGAGTGTGTAGATATAAAGATATACTGTATATACAAGACAACATTTTGAGAGTTTTTATACAAACCCTTAATCATTTTTTTTTGTATAAAATGAGAGCTTTTAAAAGGAAAACTAATCAAAACACCATGTCCCAGTATTAATGACAAAATAAAAAAACAAGCTCTACAATTTTGAGGCAGACTGGAAACAATAACAGGAATAAAACTGAGAACTAATGAATGCGGGTCACTTGGGGCAGGAAACTCAGCGATATCCACACACCCTGTCCTGCACCCTCGCTACTGTCATTACTGCCCTGTGTGCCAAAAACACCTCGAGCATTATCTACAGTTATTACGTAAGCTTTAAAACCCTAGATCTTTATCATCACAGATTTATTTGTTAAATGTTTTTAATTACAAACAAAAACTTTCTTGACTTTTCCTTTAATCTCATCAGGTGCACTTTCTCTAACTCTACCATGTTTATGCATTATATTATAAAGATAATCTGTATAAAAGTAAAAAAATAATAATGCTTAAAATGATCAAATATATGTAACCATTAATAAACAAATGAAATAAAACCAAGTAAATGGAAATCAGCAGATAGAAATGTCATTGCAGTGTCTGCTTTATTTCCCTTTTTTTTTTTTTTTTTTAAACTCCAACACACTGTGTAAGCATCTCCTGCTCATTTACAGAGCAGGAGATGATTTTACAGAGGTAGAGGAAGGAGCTGTGGCCTGAGTAATGACTGCCTGGAGTTGTTATGTCTAGCGATATTTCAGACATCAATTTATCCTAATAAACCCTGATAAGGGAACTTGGACCTACTTAATAAAACAATTGCAGGATTTCACCTCTAGTCTAGAATCGGCTCGGCCAATATATAAGGAAACACGTTTACAAACAGATGATGCTGAACGTTTCTCCAACACGTCATGACAGGACGTACGTCTCAAGTAGACAGTGACTCATTGATATATTCCACCATGTATCCTTTGCGAATTGAACTGTGGGTTAAATATGTCTGCAACCTTTAGGCAGTGTAGTGAAGAACATCCGTACAGTTTCTTCAGATGTGGAACAATACAGTGTTCCAGAGCAAATATTTCCTAAGTGAAAGAATAAAATGCTGGTCTTCTGAATAGGCTGCATGGAATCTAAGCTCTTGTCTAAGACAGAGCAAATTAGTCTCTATTTTAAATAAAATCAAACTAATCAATGAACGATATCCATTCAGCAGACATTGTCCAAATACGTTTCCATGCATTTAGGTCAGATCAAAATTATTTGATTATCTTTTACCAGTTATTGTTATGACAATAACAACTACAATTTATAATTTATAAAGAACTGTTAAAAATTAATTGACCATTTGCTGTACTCTAAGAAAGACTATGGTAGGAGCACAAACATGGTACCGTTTAAATAAAACACAATGTAAACATTTAACAAAATGAAACAAAGATATCCAGACTTATAACTGTAAAACGTAATGGCAAATAAGACTTAAATGGAAGCACAACTAACTTAAAAAAAAAAAAGGTAAGCATCCAGGCAACTAGGTATGTACTCAGGTGGAATTAATAACTTTGCAAAATGTACTCTGTGTAATCACTGTTACATTGTAACATGCAATACAATGTTAAGTCATGTTGACTTTTTTTTTACCAAATTAGAACTGTCAGTAAATCAGTTCCCTTTTAGGAACTCGAGCTGCATCACAACACATTGAGAATTCGACTGCGTTGTCCACGCTCTGAAATAATGTGTGTGATCAGTAAAAATTGGACGTGGGCCGTCACCGGCGGGGTGACGTCACGACCAGGAAGTATAAAACACACATGCAGTGAAGCTGGCGCCAGCTTCTGTTTGTTCATGAAGCGCTCTATGTGTATTTCATGTTGAATTGTTTGTCTATTTTTTAACACAAAACTGGGTGTATATTTTTTGTAAAATGTACACAGGATAGAAAGAAAGGCAAAGATCTACAGTGTTTGTTTACTTCTTGCTAATTTTCCGATCTCTGATTTGTTGTTAAGACCATAAAAGCTTAATATTGCTTTATTTTATAAGCTTAATTTTGCCATTTTGGGCTTGGCCGATTCTTTTTATTTTATATTTTTTTATATTTATATTTATGTTATTTTATAACGTCAATAATACTGAAGTTCTCCAACAAAGCCTTCATGATCATGTAAATTGGTGACTAGCTAAGCTGGTTACAGTCCACATTTCCAACTCAGTGCTATTTGTTTCTTTCGCCTACATTAATATGAAAAAGAAAAAAAAATACAAATTGTTGAGTTTAATCTTGTAAAACCTGAACATCTTCAATTCTGTTTGCAAGGGAAGAGAAGTGGTAAATCTGTGGATATGACAAATGACTTCTGTCCAGCCTGCCACTGCTGGACCCTTGAGCAAGGCCTTTAACCCACAAGTATTCAGTTGTATAAATGAAATAATTGTAAGTTGCTCTGAATAAGGGGATCTACTAAATGCTACTGTAAATGTTTGGTATTATTAATTATTTTTTCTCTATGTCATTGTAACTTTTGCTAGTGATCTCCTTCATGGTTGAGTGTGCCATCATTCAACCATGTAGGTCTCACAGGAATATTTGAAGAAATAGCTTTACCAAACAAATTAGCAGCAGAAATTATTCACTAAGCACATCAAGGTTTATTATAAACACAATCAGTGTGTTCCAGGGAGTTTTCCTTTAAGCTCTGATCGTACACTGTGCACGATGTGCTTGTGCGGACGAATAGCAGTCTCTGTTAGTCATTTGTACTTCCGTCCTTGAGTGTTTTGTTGTGCAGTGTCCACTTCAATGAGAAACAATATGTCGTCCAGCCCCAGTCTTTAACCATTTGTTGTCACATTTTGACCTTGAATTAAAGAAATATTAAAGGCCATCTGTAGCAACATGGATATGAAGCCATAAAACCTCTTCACAAGTGTCAAACTTTTGTAGGCATTTCATAATTACATATATTATTTGATATATGTAATATATACAGGTCATGTCTGAATGCAGGATAGATAGATAGATAGATAGATAGATAGATAGATAGATAGATAGATAGATAGATAGATAGATAGATAGATAGATAGATAGATAGATAGATAGATAGATAGATAGATAGATAGATAGATAGATAGATAGATAGATAGATAGATAGATAGATAGATAGATAGATACTGCAAAATTTAAAGACATCCTACAATTGTGTGCCTCTAACTCCTAGGGCTGCATCAGGGCACTGCCCTGGCTCTATCCACACACCAGAGGTCAGTCTCAAGACTGATACCCTTAAGAGACTACCTGGCAGCCTGGAAAGCTCTGCCAGAGGTGTCTCAGTGGGTCCTGCGCACCGTAGAACGAGGCTATTCGATACAATTTGGGTCTCATCTGCCCCATTTCCACAAGGTCCTTCCCACTCTGGTGGGAACTGAGCAGGCTTGGGTCATTGAACAGGAAGTACGCACTCTCTTGAGGAAGGAGGCCATTGATGTGGTCCCTCCATCAGTATGAGAGTCTAGAGACAGTTCTACAGACGTTACTTCATAGTTCCCAAAAAGGACGGTGGGTTGTGTCCTGTTCTGGATCTACGTCAGCTGAATCGCGGGTTTTGGCTGAATACCGGGAAGAGTGTGCTTTCTCCATTACAGAGAACCACCTATCTCGGTGTCATCTGGGATTCGACCATTATGCGCACACAGCTTTTTCCTGCCCGCATTCTGTCCATCCTTATAGCTTTTAGGAAGATCAGAGAAGGACAGCCTCTCACGGTCAAGCAGTTTCAGAAACTGCTAGGGCTAAGGGCAGCTGCATACAGTGTTATTCCACTTGGCATTCTGTACATAAGATCCCTTTAGTAGTGGCTCAGGACCCATGGGTTCTCACGGAAGGTCAACCCCCTCTGTATGATCAAGGTCGTGCAGCGATGTTTGGAAAGATCCCTGGTTCCTATGTCAGGGCCCCTTATTGGGAGTTTCCGGTCGTCGCGGAACGCTACTACGGATGAGTCTCTCACGGGGTGGGGAGCGGTCATGAGTGGCCGCTCCGCCAAAGGTCTATGGGAAGGGCCCCATTTACTGTGGCACATCAATTGCCTAGAGATGCCTGGAGGCACCTATCTATTAAGACAGCGTTCTTATTCGCCATTTGCTCTCTCAAGAGAGTCAGAGTTCTGCAGGACCTTTCTGTGGCCCCTCCTTTTTGAAGTTTACTCCAGGCATGGCCAGTGCCTTCTTGTACGCTAGAATGGGTTACATCCTTAAAGTGCCCTTGGTCGTCCCACGACCGGTGAGGTTACAGGCATTCTACCCTCCTCCATTTCAGGCCCCGGAATAGAAGAAACTGAAACAGCTGTGCCCGATGCGAGCACTGGACACTTACGTCCACAGGACGGCACCCTGGAGAAAGTCTGAGCAACTGCTCGTCTGCTACAGCCCTCCGAGGAGAGGCCTCCCTGCTAATAAGTAAAGCTTGAGCATTGATGCCACCGCATCCTCTCAAGAGTCCTCCGGTCTCACAGCTCCATTTGGCGTCAGAGCTTACTTGACCCAGAGTGTGACAGCCTCTAAGGCTTGGTCCTCTGGAGTACCCCTTCAAAACAGCTGCAACACTGCAGGCTGGTCTACCCTTCATCTGGTTCTACAACCTGGACCATAGGGCCACTCCTGGGCCCTCTGTCCTTTGACCTAGCTGTGCCCACACACATTAGTCAGGAACTGGTCAGTCTGGACACTCATTTTACCAAAGCGTTGCGAGGCAGCTCGAGTTCCTGTAAGGGATGCATCGTCTCATTCCCTCAGGGAACTAGGGTTACATACATAACCTAGAGAAGTTTCCTTTAAATGCAACAACACTAAAAAAAAGTGGATTGTCATATTGCATAATCATTGGCTGGATGAGAAAAGAAACCTTAAAGATTTGTAACAAGTACACTAAATAACATAAATACTAAATAAAATAAAATATGTTTTTAAGGGGCAATGAAATCAATAAAGAGTACAAGTATTCAATTTCAGTAGTACTAAAGTAGAGTAAGTAAAGGAAACCAGGCATTTATAAACATCAATGCCACGGGCTGCTTCTTACACAGTAAATTGAAAAGGCTGCTCTTGCCCACATTGGTTGATCCGGCTATGACCATCTGTACACCATTGCGCAGTCGTTCGCCTCGTCGCTCATCAGAAAGATGCTTCTGTATTTCCACTTGTAGCTTCGATGCTGCAATGTCCACTGCATGGATCGAAACAAAAGCATGAGAAGATTAAACATTTAACTACTCCAGGAGAGTTTTAATAATGGTAAGAATTTTATTGAGGTTAGCAAAAAAATATAATAATAAGGCGTGACCTTACATGGGGTCGCTTGAGTTAAAAATGGGGTTGCAGGAGAACTTCTTACATTTATTTCTTTTACTAATTAATTTTAGAAAATGTTGAAATTGTGTGTGGTAATATTTTCAAATGAATCACAATCAGACAAGCCACAATTTAAATGACTACAGTACATGTTTCTTTAGCCTTTTTCATGATCCTAAAACACTGTGCTAGAAAAGTTATTACACCACAAACTGACAAATTTCCCTGTCCTTTTACCACTTTTACATACATTGTGAGTAAAAAAAAAAAAGGCAGGTTTATCTATTGTCTTAAACTGTCACTGAGCACAAACTGAGCAGTTCTCCAGGTTATCTACTAAATACCTTTAAATGTCAACTCAGTTTTAAAAGAACAATAATCATGTTAACAGTAGAAAAGTTTCAAGAGAAACTCAAACTCATCCGTCTCCCCAGCAGCACTATGCATGAAATCACAACTGTGAAATCTTTGCCAGAACATTTTTATAAAAAATTTAAAAAGTGCACACAAGAGTTAATTAAATATTTCAGTTGTACTCTGGTTGCTTTAAGTTTGTAAAGCTGTTATTCATACTAAGAGAGGATTTTTCAATAAAAAGAATAGTTTAACACCTGTACATTTTGTGTTTGGTTAAAGTAAGTCTTCATACCATTAAATTAACTTTGTTGTATATAAACAGAATAAATATGCATATATTTATGCAAAAGGCATTAGACATTTTTCGTTCTCTTAAAGTTATTTTGTTCAGTTAATGGTTCTTATCTCCTCTTTGGGGCAATAATACTTTGGTAATTGTTTTTAAAGAAATATTCTAATGAAGCAACCTAAATATGAGATGAATGTGTAACTACTGTGTCAGAAATGTGGAGGATGTCCATAAGTTTCTGTACACCTGACCATTTTACTTACATTTGCTTTTAAAAAACTTTTCCAGATTTATTCCCACCTTTGCCCTTAGCATAAGCATAGTTTATCCGGGATGGTTTTCTACTAGATATTGTGTGTCTGTGGGACATTGTGGTCATTCAGTTACAAGAGCATTGGTGAGATCACAAATTAAGAGGCACAAATGTCATGGGATACAGTCAATGTTCTAGTTCAACTCAAGCTAATATAATTTGTATAGTGCTTTAAACAAAGGACTTGGCCAGAGAGCTAATTTATAGAAATCTGAATATAATATTTATGGGGTTATGGTCAGAGCTCTGGGCAGGGCACTCAAGTCCTTTCATTCAAACCTGGATAAATGTTTTTGGTGCGCAAACAAGCTCAGCAAAAACATTTATCCAGGTTTAAATGAAAGGACATACACACACACACTTTATTTATAATTTTTTATAAATATATCTATTTATATAATATATCTATATCTATACACATACATATACATACATATATACACATATACACACACACACACATATATATATATATATATATATATATATATACATAAATATATACACATATACACACACACATATATATATAAAGAGAGAGAGAGAGAGAGAGAGAGAGAGAGAGAGAGAGAGAGAGAGAGAGAGAGAGAAAGAGAGAAATAATCTTTTTGATTTCTTGTGAACAACTTTTTTTCTGCATTTTTCATAAAAATGTAACCTCGTATCAAATCTCATTCTAGAGTACTTCAACCACTTTGAGATGGAAGTACAAAATAAATGAATGTTCATAACATAAATGATCTTGCCAATTCTATTGAGTGCTGTAGCCAGCAAAATCTCTTAAACTTCAGATCAAAGCCAGCATCCGTTTGCACTTCAGCTTCTAGCCACTGCCAGCCAAGCTGATGTCACTCAGAGGAAGGAGATGGACTGTGACAGCCTTGTTCCTTGACGCATGACAAAGTCCAGTAAACTCTCTTGAGGAACACATCGCAACACAAATACAATGTGTCCCTGCCTAATACAGATGCAGGGGAAATGATAACAGGTACACTAAGCACGTAGTGAGGAATGTTATTTTTTTCGTACTGCAAAGCTGCATTGAAACATTAATCTGACCATTTCTCCAAAAGGAAACTGACATTTCAACACCTCGACTACAATAATACAGTGGTTGTGAAACAGACTTCCTGGTGCAAACAGGAAGTTTTTTCATTTTGTTCTGTAAAAATATGCCTTAAGTGTTTATCTTCTCAAGATTTTGAGACACACCTTGATTTAGGACTCCATCCTCTATGAGCTCATCCTCACTGAAGTCAATGAAAGCTTCCAGGTGTGCTAAACACTGCAATTAAAAGAAAACATGCAATTAATGTTCAAAATAAAAAGAAAGTGATTTTTATTCTCAATTTGCTCCAATTGACTAAAACACGTTTCCATGCAAAATTAAATAAAAGAGTCTTTGAAGATTTTACTACTTTTTTTGAATGAACCTTCACCATTTAAGGATTTAATTTCTCTGCCTTGGTCATTGTGAAAGCAGAGAACGCTGACATGCTGCCTTTAATCAACACAGGCTGAAGAGTTGGACTAAATCCAAATGGTGGGATGTTTTTTCGGACCTCCCAGGAAAGGTCGGAAAACACAAACAAAAAAAATAACAAAAAAAACATTACACAATCCCAAACATAACCGTTGCCAACAACAGCATTGTTACTACTGCTACTTATCAAAGAAGACTGGCATCCATTTTGTGCGATGCGTTTTTTTTAAACAAACTACAAGAAAAACTGGCACTAATCATTCCTTTCATTTTGAAGCAGTTCACAACTAGAATTACAGCAAAACAACTAAAATATAATAACTGACATTTTAAGACATATTACACAGACACCTGATCATTACACCCATGTGGTTCAGCCCCAGGCTGTTGCCACAAAGTTGGAAAACCACAACTGTATAGGATGTCTTTGTATTGTGTAGTTTTGAATTCCTCTTCATTAGAACTAAGAGCCCCAAACCTTATCCAGCATGGGAGTGTTTATGTACACAAAGTGAGCTGCAGAAAATAACTCAAGAGTACTATAAAGATCCCTGTCCTCATCCCCACTAAACACCTTTGGGTTGGAATGAAACACAGACTTCACCCCTGACCTCCTCAATCAACATCAGTGTCATATCTTACTAATGCTCTTGCAGGTAAATAATCACAAATCATCACATACAGAAAATACACAAAATCTACTGAAAAGGCTTTCCTGAG
This sequence comes from Silurus meridionalis, assembly GCF_014805685.1. NCBI lineage: Eukaryota > Metazoa > Chordata > Actinopteri > Siluriformes > Siluridae > Silurus > Silurus meridionalis. The sequence goes on from NC_060892.1 coordinate 18,177,500, forward strand.
TAGAGTAGAGCTCATTACAAAAAAAAAGTTTACATTATAAAGAAAAATTGGGTAAATCTGAAATGAGACAATGCACATAAAGGTTTACTGTGTCTGGTGTCCACAAACTTTTGGACATAGTGTACCAATCTTTCATCTGGTCAATGGACAGTATTTCTAAAATAATCATTGTCAATACAGCACATGAAATACAAATGTGTGAGCAAGATGTACAAAACAATTAGACTTTTAACAAAAAAACTGAAAAAAATCTGCTGGATGATTAGGATGTGTTACTGAGTAGATTAAATATAGCATTAGTTTTAGATAAAGGTCACTGTTTTTTTTATATATTTTTAAAAAGCAAAGATAAACAAACAAAGAAATACTAATCAATGAATGTAGCATACACAGACCCCCTGCTGCCTTATTTATATTACGTCACATAATTATCCTAGTAATAGCAATAAAACACTTAAAATAACTTTTACATATCAGCAAGTATATTCATTTCATAATAGTTCAAAGTGCTATTTATTAGAACAGAAGCAGAAAACTTCTTGGACTGACATCGGACTTCTAATCAGAGGGTTGTAAGTTTAAATCCCAGTGCTGGCAATCTACCACTTAATTTCATTTACTTCCTATACCACTTTTAACAATGGACATTGTCCCAAAGCAGCGTTGCAGAATTAAATAGATTATTAATACAATTTTTACTTTTACCTTGCGCAAGTAACCCTTAACTACTCACTTGTACAAATGAAATAATTGTTCTTGATAAGGGTGTTTGCAAAATGCCACAAATGAAATCCCAGATTGAATATCTGAACTAAACTGCCCAAAGCATTACGATATTAAAGTTCAGCTTTAAATTTCTACAAAGAAAAATCGCTACTCAACTGTGTTAATATATTGTCATCTAGATAGAAAACAAAAATTAAAAAATAATACAAGCATGTCTAACAGACTTAAGAATGGCATAGATGTCCTTATTTCAAATACTATGCAATCTGCAAAAATTCCTGCATGCTTTACACTGGACCATTGAAAATATGTGCTTTGGAGTGCTTGCAAAATTCCTCTGTATGAGACCAGCGAGCCACCCTGTCACTCAAATCCCTCAGGAACATAAGAAACTCTGGCGTACACCCATGGCAGGATTTCCTGCCTCCTGAGCTGTGCTCCTCACCTACTGAACAGCTCTGGATGAGATCCAAAACACAAACAGGCAGGAGAAAAGAAGGTATGCATATGTGCGCGTGCACACACACACACACACACACACACACACACACATGCAGGTATGTACACAGTGACAAGCTCCAAAATACACATACAACCACAGTATCAACCACACAGTGACATCCACTGTGAAGTCCACATACATACACCCACAGTGACATACAAATAAATAGAAACATACACACAAACACACACACACATACACACACAGACACAGACACACACACACATATATGCAGGTATGTACACAGTGACAAGCTCCAAAATACACATACAACCACAGTATCAACCACACAGTGACATCCACTGTAAAGTCCACATACATACACCCACAGTGACATACAAATAAATAGAAACATATACACACACACACACACACACACACACACACCCACATAGACATACAAATACATAGAGATATACACAAACACACACATACAACCACAGTGACATACAAATACATAGATATACACAAATACACCCACAGTGACATGCATTCTTTTAAAGAAATTCTATATCAAAGACATTTAAACATGTGCACCTGCAAACACACAAACACACACTCGCATTCTCAATACTTCAATACTGATTGATAATTTATTAGAGGCACTTCAGTGTTTTAGTCCAACAACGCCACCTGCTGATCAACTGAAATCTGACCGGCTGATCTGCATTCTAAGCCAGTGTAAATCCTCAACACAACTGCAATAGTAAACACATCACAATAAATTTAATTCTGCATAAATGAACAAAGGTTTTAAGGTCATGTTACTTAGCAGCCAATGCTTAACAAACTGTACTAAATATAGAACAAAAATGTCCATTGCAACATTGTGAACATTTTGTAATAATATTACAGGGAACCAATCCCAGCCACTCTTAGTGCCGGTCCCAAGCCCGGATAAATGTGGAGGGTTGCGTTAGGAAGAGCATCCAGCGTAAAAACGTGCCAAATCAAACATGCGGATGGTCCGCTGTGGGACCCCTAATGGGAGAAGCTGAAAGAAAGAAAGAAATTACAGTACTTTTGCTGTGGTTGACATTATGTGTTAATATACTAAATTAAGAGACCTGTGCAGTATTAATGTAATATTAATACTGTCTGTATGTTTGATACTGACTTGGACCTAATATTGCACCTGATTCTGCTGTATTGACATGAAAACTTAACATACATGTTTGAGCTGCTGACTCCAGTCGTTGTATAGGCGCCCGAGGTCCCCCGCCATCTGCCTGAGTGCTTGTCTTCTCTGAGCTTCAGTCTCTGCATGGATTAAATCCCCCAACCCCTCTACTTCAGTCAAATCCAACTTTCCAGCATGGAACGCACGTCGGGTAAACTCCCCTGCCTCTGCAGGCCGCAGCCCGGGCAGACTCCCTAAAATAAAAATACAAAAAAAATTAGTATAAAAATTTAAAGTAGAATTGCAATATCTGTGGAGTCAGAGGGGGAATGTATACTGAACAAAATTATAAATGCAACACTTTTGTTTTTGCCACCATTCTCTATGAGCTGAACTCAAAAATTCAAGACTTTTTATGTGTACACAAAAGGCCTATTTCTCTCAAATATTGTTCACAAATCTGCCTAAATCTGTGTTAGTGAGCACTTCTCCTTTACTGAGAGAATCATCCACCTCACAGGGGTGGCAAATCAAGATTAAACAGCATGATTACTGCACAGGTGTGCTTCAGGCTGGCCACAATAAAAGGTCACTATAAAATGTGCAGTTTTACTGTATTACTCACGCATTTTGCACTGTACAGTGAAAACCAGGATTCATCCGTGAAGAGAACGCCTCTCCAAAGTGCTGGACACCATTGAATGTGAACATTTGCCCACTCAAGTCGGTAAAGATGACTAACTGTGGTCAGGTCGAGACCCCGATGAGGACGACGAGCATGCAGATGAGCTTCTCCGAGACAGTTTTTGACAGTTTGAGCAAATATTCTTTGGTTATGTAAACTGATTGTTGTGTCAGACTGGCTGGCTGGTCTCCGACAATGTTGGAGATGAAGATGCTGAATGTGGAGGTCCTGGGCTGGTGTGGTCACACGCGGTCTGCGGTTGTGAGGCCGGTTGGATGTCCTGCTTAATTCTCTAAAACGCCTTTTATTGTGGCCAGCCTGAAGCACACCTGTGCAATAATCATGCTGTTTAATCAGCATCTTGATATGCCACCCCTGTGAGGTGGATGATTCTCTCGGTAAAGGAGAAGTGCTCATTAACACAGATTCAGACAGATATGTGAACATTTGAGAGAAATTGGCCTTTTGTGTACATAGAAGTAGTCTTTGAGTTCAGCTCATGAAAAATGGGGGCAAAAACAAAAGGTTTGCGTTTATAATTTTGTTCAGTATACAAAAAGAACCAACTGTTATTGCCATCTTGTGGGTAAAAATGTCAGCATTAATAGTCATACCAAGGGCTTGTAAAACACCATTAATGACAGCAGGTCCTCCATGTATGTGAAACTCAGCACTGTCTTCTCCTGTGAAACTGCGAGGACCTTAAAGAAAACACAAAGTAGACAGTGCCAAAAGAATATAGACCAATATTAGATGCCACAACACGCAACATTGGTGTATATACATTCATTATTTCATACTGTTGAGTGCAAAAGTTTGCATACTGCCAAAATAATGAAACAAACAATGCAAATTGTTTATCTTCCTACAGGATAATGACCAACAAGTAGGTCTCAAGGTCAACAGTGTTAACAGAAATGGCTGTATACAAGTTTAATACTTCTTGATACAAATTCCTATGCCTTAAATATCCCTAAATGGACCTTCAGATGGGAAAAAAAAGTGATTGAAGAAAAGCAAAACATGGACTTTTTGGGACACTACAGTGGTGCAGAGTGTAAAATTCCCATCTCACAGCTCCAGGGTCCCTGGTTCAATCATTATCTTAAGATGCTGTCAGTGTTGAGATTAACACAGTATTTCTTCAGAAAACATGTCAGAAGTAAAATAGTGTCTTAATTGCCCCCAGGTGTACATACACCAACCAGGCATAACATTATGACATTATAATATTATGAGCGATGAAGTGAATAACAGTGATTATCTCATCATAGCACCTGTATGTGGGTTTAGAAGCAGGAAAAATTGGCAAGTGTAAGGATTTGAGCGAGTTTTACAAGGGCCAGATTGTGATGGCTAGACGACTGGGTCAGAGCATCTCCAGGACTGCAGCTCTTGTGGGATGTTCCCAGTCTGCAGTGATCATTATCTATCAAAAGTGGTCCAAGGAAGAAGCAGTGGTGAACCAGCAACAGGGTCCTAGGAAACCAAGGCACACTGATGCACATGGGGAGCGAAGACCCGCCCGTGTTGTCCGATGGAACAGACGAGCTCCTGTAGCTCAAATTGCTGAAGAAATTAATGCTGTTATGGCAACAAAAGGGGGACCAACACAATATTTGGCAGGTGGTCATAATGGTATGCCTGATTGATGTGTATAAACGCACACATGGTACATGTGTACATGTACATGGTTCATTTTTGATAATGGTGTGATAACTTCTACAGTTTCATGTAAATATGGATAAGATGACTCATATTTGACAAACAAATGGTTTTACAACATTCGACTTTTGTCCAGAACCTACAGGATACAAAAAAAAAAGAAAAAAAAGAAAACACCAATAATAACCAAATAAAAAAACGTTGTGTGAACCGTCAGGAAACGAATCCTTATCACGATCTCTGATCACGCACCTGGGAACCACAGAACAAGGCCCCGGTCCAGCAGCTCCTGAGATGTGGGGTGGGTGATGTTGCGGAGGAGCGCAGTGCGGGGGTTCGGCGCGCGCTTCAGGCTGGTCAGTGCGCGCAGAGCTCGGGCAGCATCCGGTCCGCTCACGCGCACGACGGCTACCCCACAACGACCTCGTCCTGAAGACAAAGCGAAAATTGTGTCCTCGAAACCGGTGACAAGACAGCTGCCGAACGGTCTGCACAGCCAAGCCTGACCAGAGACGACAGGACACCTGAGGTACACTCGTCGCCTATGGAATTAAACATGTAGAAGGTTTATGGAGATGTTCGCCATCTTGATCTCGCCGTTTCCACACGCTATAGCGACTTACAATTTAGCTAGAAATCCAAATCGATTTATACGCACAAACGTATTTCACAAACCTGACAACGTTTTTAAAAAGGCCAATAATCCTCCAGCAGCCGGCAGGTGTCATGCTCAGCTTCTGCTATTTTGCTAACGATGCTTTTTGGCTAATATTATAATCAAAGGATGATATTCTGATTACACCGCTCGATTTTGCATTTAACATCATAATCCTTTTTTTAGACACATTTCCAATTTTAAATACATGCAGCTGAATATAACGAAAAAAAAATCCTGCAACACGTGAAGGTCTATTTTCCTTTTTAAAATCCAATGAGGTTGCGGCTCTTTTGTTTTCCCTGAATTTCATTGGTCGGCGTCACTCTAACTCAAGTCTAGGTGCGCCTCTGATTCGTTGTTTGTGCCGCCGATCAAATCTGACCACGCCTTCGTGCGTCTTTATAAAGTGTCCGTATTGACACTGTAAATGTAAATATGGACAGATCCGGTTCTTTAAAAAAAAAAAAGAAAAAGCATTTTTTATGGCTTAGCATTATTATTTCTAAGAATAAGATAAACATTTAAAAATGTCATGCGATCTTAAAAATTTATATATAATTGTATTTATATATAATATATGTAAAGTCGGGGTAATACTATTAATTACTACTGTATTAATAGAATAATAATAATATACTAAAGTCTTTTGTTTCGTTCATCACCCCATGCTGATAATAACCTGATCTTACTGCCAAAATAAAATATTGCAGGAAATAGAATAGTCTATACCAGGCGTCTGGGCTGTAAAGCACATGAACAATGAGCTGGGAGTGTATCAGGAATCCAAAGCTCATTCAGCATGGTGCACTTCTCTGCAGAGGTGCAAAGGCATGGGAATGGTGAGTAAGCAGAAATGATATGACTTGTCTTCCTCTCAGCAGTGAGGGGAGGGCTGCTCAGTAGCTACGAGGGGATGAGGACAGAGATATGTATGGTCCTGTCTGTAGTTTGCAGTTTCGAGCACGATTTTAGATTTCCCAGTCTACTGCACGACTACTGCTCCTGTATTTTCTCTTTTCAGTGCACATGCATCTCTCTCTCCATAGTGCTTCTGTACAGCAGGTTAATCTCTCATTTCCTTATAATAGTCATCAGATTTATTGTTCTGTAACTGAAGAAACTCTGCTGCACTAGGTTATTATACAATTACATTTGAACCGTAGACAAAATGTTCATCTCTGAGGAGGTTTTTTTTTTATTTGTGCTGATAAATAAACCATACACCTCTTAAAGATCTGTCAGAATTTGCCTTTCATTAGCGCCATGTTTACTGAATGCACCTGCTGAGAGAAATGAGTCACACAAGTTGAAGGATTTAGATACAAAACGATGCCAGGGCCCTCTCTCTCTCTCTCTCTCTCTCTCTCTCTGTTTTTTAATGGCCCCAAAAAATAAACACAAACAAAAGCACTGCAAGAAGTGGTAAAGTATTTGGCTTTACATAGAGAGTCTATAGCAAAATATATAGCAAAAACCAGATTTGTGTTATTTGATGCTCCTGTGTTGGATTAAGTAAGGGACAAACTTGTGAAACATGGCTTCAGTTCTCTTGTTCTCTTCTTGTGTGTATGTGGTCACATTTCTACATCATTGTGGGATCAAATATCTGCTACAAGGATGAGAATGTTCTCTAACCGTGTGGGAACCTTCTTAGTGATCCCCGAAGAACCAAATTATTATTATTATTATTATTATTATTATTATTATTAGTGGTAGTAGTAATAGTTTTTTTTTAACTGTTGTTATTTGCTTGATTGTTTACAGAGAACTGTAATTTGTGCAGGTATAAATATTAATCTCTTGCATTGTTTATTTATTTTAAATCCCATTTTACTGTTTCCCACAGGGCAAAAAAAATACGTTTTAGGATATTGGTTGTATTGTTGTTTGTTTGTTCGTTTGTTCACAGAAAGCTTTTATTCATGGTTAGATTAGGTGTAGGCATAACATTGAATTAGCTGCATTAATGCTTGGGGATAGAATGTCCTCAAAAAGGATAGTAAGGCAAATATAGTGTGTGTGTGTGTGTGTGTGTGTGTGTGTGTGTGTGTGTGTGTGTGTGTGAGAGAGAGAGAGAGAGAGAGAGAGAGACACGATGTGTCACTTCTCTCCTTTGTCCCTCCTCCATAGTAAAGCTTGTGCTGATCAAAAAGCGGCGGATCTTCACTCCTCACCCCCCTACAAAGCAGGATGACCCACAGCCGCGCCTCCACGCTCCTTTCCGTTTAAACCTCCCTTTAACCGAGCCGAACCGGCACTCACTGCATGCTCCTTCAGCCTAGGACACCGCATCCCCTTCCCTTTCCTCCGGAATAAAAGCCCTAACAGCCAGTCGGTGCGTTCAGCAGCATGCCCGACGCTGCGTCCGCCGGTAACGGCGCCGATCCCGACGCCTCGCGCCACCGCCACCGCGCGCCCGCAGAAACGGAAAAACCGGAGCAAAGCGCCTCGTGCCAGCAAACGTCTTCTGGCGTTTTGGGTAAGTTTTTGTCCCCCATATTTTTTTTGTTTTGCACCTAGGAGACAGGGGGGGGGGACTTAAAGCGACCGGAGGCGCAAATGAAGGCAATAAGGCGAACGCTCGGGACAGGTGCATGTGACGGGAGAACGTAACGAGGCGCCCTGAACAATGCGCTCGTGCTTTTGTCTACGCGGTTTCAAAGTGGCACGAATGCGCGAGCGCAGGCGGCTCAGGGCCTGGAAGGTCATCCGCCGTATTGCATGTCAACATGACGCTAAATCCAGCGTTGTGATCGAGAAAAAGAGGAGGCAGAGCTCCCGTGCAGCGGGCCACGAGACAGCCCACATTCTGCGCTCAGCGATTTCCTTCGGTATCCCGTTGGTTTTCTGTGAGGCTTTGTGCTGTTTCTGTAGTTGGCGTGTTGATGATTTGTTTTTGTTTGTTTGTTTGTTTTTGTATTATACGTATGCAGTTTAGCCACATGCAGGATGCGGGCTCGTGCATGAAGCTCCTCTGGTTTCCGTGATGTGCCTGTGGTAATAGCCACCTGGTGATGTCACGCTCAGCCTTCATCACTAGACGTGTCTGTGAATGGACTGAACGTCCCCCCAGTAACGTTTTGTTTGTTTTTTCATTGTCTTTGAAACGTGTTAGTGGTTTGGTTAATCCTTGTGTTCAGGCCCGCATCCTGCACACCTTCCAATGCGGCGCAGTTTAATGCAGTCAGCTAGAAAACATCAAATGTGGACATTATATCCTACAGTTTGTGGAAGATAGGCTGAGATGGTTGAACAGTCAGCAATACATTGTACACAGTGGAAAGGACAACAAAGCTTCCCACATTAAAGAGACCATAAGTGACTCTGTGGATTTGATGTCATCAGTTTCCTCTTTGCGGTGATGAAATGAATCCCATTACTGATACATACGGAGTTTTATTTGGGATTTTGATACAGCAGTCGCATGGCCTGTATGTCAACAACTGATGTAAGCTAAACTGTCCAATGACAACTGTTTCCTTGATATTAGAGCAATGAACCAGGGTATAAAATGTTGTCCTGCTCACCCATGCGTTGAGAAATGGTTTTCAGTAGGGCATAAACTATGCACAGTTTACTGTACTGATCAATGCTGCACTGTTACTGTGTTTATTGTCTTCACTGCGTTGTGTTTGTTTACACTAAATGTTGTTTGCACGCACTTTATGTAGCGTCCTAGTTTGCGTCATCTTGTGTTCATTTATGTAACTTTATGTAGCATCTTGTGCCTGGGAGAACGTTGTCTTGTCCTCTCTAAATGGCTGAAATGACAATAAAAGCCAAATTTTATATACTTAATATATTAATGTATTGATTTAATGTTTGTGTAGAGAGTGTTTTTTAATTTCAGATTGATCTTTATTTATATAGTCACTCCATCCTACAAGCCACTCTCTTAGAGAAGAATGTTTAATCTGGAAAACTTGAACATTCTTGGATTTTTCCAGTCATGGAAACCCCTATAACTCTTATCTCTTATTTATGAGAAAGAAACAGTATGCATAACAATATGCTTGTACATTTCTTTTATATTTTTTTCGTCCTTTTAATGTATGAGCAACATTTGCTTAAATTTTTATTACTTTTATTTCTTTCATTAATTTACCAGACCATTCCTTTATATAAATCAGTGACACGTGACTTGTTTTTCTGTAAACTTGCATATGTACACAGTGGCCCTCTTGAATTCTCTACATGTAAATCAGGCATGGGTGACATGGCACATATTTGAGGGAAACATTTTTTATTTGCAGCCTTAATTTCGACAGATGTTTTTAGATTTAAATAATGAAGATTTAACAACGCTTTCATTGAGCAGAATTAATCAAATCATTTCTAAACATATAACTTGGATAGACACCTGGAGGTTGTTTCAGGTCTGTGCCGAGTCAGCGCCTGGGACACAAGCCTAACAGACAATACACAGGATTGCATTTGTCCTGCATCCATGAATTCATTAGCGAGCAGTGGACAGTCTTTTTAGATTATTACTTTCAATGATAATTAAATGGTTATTTCGAAATTCCCCTCCAAATCTAAAATGCATCGTCACCTTTCCATTTTAGGAAAAGCATTTTAAATACAATTGCTTATGTCTCATTACTTTTCTTAACGTTAAACCTTTGTTATTATACGTTTCTCATCCTACCTTTCTGTGCTGATGTAAACCCATTTTTCCAGGTTGTAGGTGCAGAAACTAAATGTGCCTTCATTTGCCGAATCTCATTTTTCTTTGTCTCAGCCATTTCACCATAATTTCCCTTTTTTTCCATTTTCCATTTAGGATTTCTGTAGAAGTGTAATCATTCAGAATGTGGTGATAGATCTGAGTGTTGTGTTATCAAATTAGCTCAGACTCAATTGGATTGTTCTTTCTTTTTTTTACATTTTTGCTTTGCGTATGAGCCGGCGTATCTGCTTACAGTCTTGTCAGTCACATTCAGCATCTGCTTTTTGTATCTAAAACTGAAGACTGAAGAAACGACTAAAAAATACGGTTCAAAAGAAACTCTCCAGTGCAGTTTAGTCAAAAAGCAACTTAATAATAAAAAATAATAATATTTGTTTCCAGTATTCTCTTGATGTAAATATATCCAGGGTTGAGTCAGAGCTTTTTGTCTTGTACAAAGTCGGCTTTAATCCTCTGCCAAATGGCTTTTTTACAACCTTTAAGCTGCCATATATTCCTGGAAATGAAAGAATAAGCTAAATGTCCAGACCTTTAAGAGTGGAATAAAAACAATTGTACGGTAAAGTTTTCGTCAAAGCTGCGTCAAATATATGCCGTTTCGCTTTGATCGGGCGAGATTCATGTCATGCGTTTAGAGAAAGTGTGCTGAAACACACTTTCTGTCCTCATCTCTCTTGGTACTACGCTCAAGGTCATATATGAAGCGCAATTACACCAGCTCTTAGTATTTGACACCATTTAGATAACGCAAAGTGAGAGGACACTGGCACGTATGGAAATGTTAAAGAAACAGGAGCTAGAAAAATTTTTACTCTTAAAATTGTGTGTAATTATGCCATTTCCTGGCATGGTTGCTCTTTTTCGAGATGAAGGCAGATTTCAAATATATGATCACTCTTCTTTATTCTTTTCTGGTCAATCCATTATGAACAAGGTCAAACTTTTATACATTACTTTTAGGAAAGTCATACCTGAGCCACTGAGAGAATTCCATTTGTTACAGTGTGATGACAGAAGCTGTCCGGTAAATCAGTGACGTTATGACTTGGGCCTACTACTATTACTTGGTGTGACAAAAATAAGTTTTCCGTATTCATAACTGGGAACCAAGGAAGTGAATTTGGCAGTTTTGGGTACTAGGGAATACTCTCTCCCCTCTGTTACTGATAACTAGCTTTTTGTGGGCATATGAGCTCATGTATGAGGAAGAAGGCAGTTAGCATTTTCCTTTAAATGGGTTATGTGACCTGTGACAAAGCATTAGGAGCATTATGTAGTTTGTTGGCTTAAGTGTCACAGATAAAGCTTTCACCCTTTCAAACAAAAGTGGATTTGCCAGAATTTGCATCTGATCCAACCAAGGAGAAAATTACCTGTGAATTATGAGGGTTTTTTTGGGGGGGCAATTTTGTGATTTGATCATATTAATTTATAAAATGTTGACTCACCATTCTATCAAACCACAAACATCTATGCCTTTTACATATATATTTATTGCTAAAACTTACATGAAAGTATGACTAAAATTTATTTTCTTTTTTTGTCTTAAAAGTGTCCAAAAAAAACTATTCTTATGTCTTGATGACGCTTTTATTCACGGATCCACACAGTATGTATATTTTCCTCCCATTCATATGTTAAAACGTGTTTACAGAATCAGGCTCACTTGCTCATTTATAATTTACATGCACACTCACAAAGCTGTATTCAGCCTCATAGATACCAAGGAACTGCAATACAGAGAATGCCATATTGACTTTTAATGAGGAGGAACATAACTCGTGGTTGTATAGTACGTAGTAGCTCATATATATTATTCAGAAATAGCCTGAATGAGCAATGTTTCCTTTGGGAATAAATTTTGCTTGGCTATACAGTATCTTTAAAAAAAAAAAACAGATTATGGAACAATGATTACCTATAGTGCAATAGTATATAGTATAGTTACATCAAATATGTGTAGTTATTGTTATTTATACATACATAAGGACACTTTATTTTCCACTAACCACATTTTCCACAGTTTTGTGGGACATTTAATTCTGCTATGGGTCTAGATGTCTTAGGAGAGTAATGTTTGTTCAGGGGTATACAGTAATCACTGGTAGTGGGTTTGGCAAGTTTTTTGTTCAACAATTTTCTTTGAAATGTAAAGTTTATATTTTGAGTCAAAGGATAACAGCAAATAAGGATTATTTGCTAAATGGTGAATGACTTCTTACCTGCTTTTTTGTACACATTTCCAACTACGGCTACCCAAATGTCCATGCCACTCTGGGTGCCTGCAATGTGACGTGTCGTGTTACTGTAAGCTGTTCTTAGAGCATTAGCTCATCACAATCACCTGTCATTTCAGTTCTCTTTCGACCTAACACAAAAGGCCTCCCTCACAACCACAGGGGCCAAGTGTATTTGCTTTATAAATTTAACAGGAACATTTTTAGACAGGAGAAACAATTGGCTGCATTTCAGAATGTACCTGTAATACAGGTACAAAACAATCACAGTGGCAGAAGGCCCTCCGTAAGTGGTACAAGGGTTTAAATGAGTTGACCATCTAGTGCCTGAAGTCATGACTGCTCTAGATTTTATATTTAGGTAGATTTTTTTTTTTGCTTTTGAAATTACAAGGAGGTAACAGATACTCTAATAAAGTGCACAATAAAAACATGCACACGCCAACAATGCTATACCCATTTTCACAGACTTTCAATATGTCATTAGAATGTATTTTTTTTGGCCAACGTTCTTGAAAGATCTTGATTGTTTTGAAATAATATTATCTTTCTATTTGACAGCATCTGCTATAGTTGCAGTTTCCAGTGTGCCATCTGTTATTTACTTCATTGCATTGTGTCATTAATGCAGTTATTTTTGTTGTTGGTGGTGGTGTTAATACTATTAGTAGTATAAGTATTATCCTTGTCTAATGTCTATGGTGGAACAGTAAATATTAGAGGTCGACCGATTGATCGGCCGGCTGATTAATCGGGCCGATTTTTGGCATGTTTGAATTAATCGGCATAAGCCGATTGTGCTGCAAATTAGACTGATTGTTAAGCAAACTGACACAAAAAAAAAAAAAAACGTGCGTGTCCTTCTACGCTTGCGTGAGAGAACATAACTCTCCCTTAGCAGCAGGTGGGAGGAGTTTGTATTTTACATCCAAACAGGGAAACCAGAAAAGCTAGAACAGTAAATATAAAAAGCAATCTGCGTTTCCACCTGCCGTGATCATTACTAACAGATTCCTGAAGCTTTTATTCAATGATGTCTGCTTAGTTGCAAAGACAAGAGCAAGAATGACAATAAGCGTGTTTCGTGTGCTCATTAGCTAAACTAAGCTAAATAGCCAATCAGATTCTCTTTTCCGCCGGCGAGCTCCGCCGCTGATTTGACCTGCAGAATCGGCCAAAGAACAGTGGATGCCATCTGAACAGAGGCAATGGTGTGGAAAAAAACTAAAGCCGACCATCTTATTAATTAACTATTAGATTTTATAACATGAAGGGGGAAAAGAGAAAATCGTCCATGCATCATATAAAAAAACTCGCATCGGTTGACCTCTACTAAATATCTTTTTAACTCTTATGCCATAGTTGGACACACAATTGTATAAATGTCTTTGAATGTGGTTGAATGCAATTTTTACTTCATTTAAAACCAGGAGAGCCAGACTTGTTGCTGTATGATGATTTCTCTGTGCAGGAAGCAAGCTGTTGAAAGATATGGTTTACATGAGTTGAAGTGGACGATATTGAGTGGACTGCTATAAAGCTCTGGTCCCTTCAGGATGAACTGGAAAGCAGACGGCAACCCAGGGCTCCTCAGCCTACATCAGCACCTGACATTATTAAAGCCCCTGTGGCTGAATGAGCACAAATCTTAACAAACACACTCCAAAATCTAGAGGAAAATTTCCCAAATGAGTGGAGTTTATTATAACAGCAAATAGGGGCAAAATGTGGACTGGGATGTTTAAAAACACACATGAATCTTATGGTCAGTTGTCTACAAACTTTTTCCATATAGAGTATTTGGGTGGTTGCCATTGACACACTTTTAGCATTTCGAGTAGAAAAAACAATTCGGTGGCTTTGCCTTATAACATGGACAATAATAAAGAATGCACAATGGTTACATTTGCTGACTGCAAATGTGTTAAAAAAAACCCACAAATGACTGTAGCATGTAGGCTGAAACCAAAGTGTTGACCTAGTTGTCAAATTAGCTGGATAGTGAAAACATCTGTTGACATATCAGCATTTTTCCTTGTGACAGATGCAGCATTATTTGGCTGTGTTTATTAGTAACTTGACAGAGTTGTTGGGCAGAGCACAGGGATAGCAGTAGTAGACAAATAATCAAATGCTATGTTTGAGGTAGCTTTCATAAGATTTTCTATGTTTTATAGCTGCATAGGAGAATTATTTTTTTATAAATTGAAAAATGCTAATTGGTTTTCCTGTGGCAGCTTTAAAGTGGAAACCTAATTAAGACATTTGTTTACAAAATGCCATTTGTGGAGATCCTGGCAGCCTTTAGCCTTGGCTAACTGTTTTTAATGAGAATTCTTCCATGGTAGTCTCTGTTGCTGGAAAAGAAAATGACAGTTGTGGCATTAATGCACCGATATATATATACTACGTCTGCTACTAAAATTCAATATTTCCACAATTTGCCAAAAATTAACATCTGTTAAGTTTTAAATTCTTTTATGAGATTAATGTATTCCATTTGTAGAGGTACAATGTAACTGACTGATGCATTGTGAGAGGTGGATTTTTTTGCTGGTTTTGATCTGGGGTGTCTCCAGGGTGTCTATGATGATTAGGTTTGATTTCAAAGAATACGTTTTTAACAGCTTCTCCGATTTTCCTTTCATATTTTTCCAATGCTGGCGTATCCAAGGCACATCGGCTTCCACCCACTCATGACACTGAAGCCCCCCAGAATGCTTTGGCATGCTTCATTTACATGCTGCAAATGATGATGTCTTGGGTTGTAAACACGTCCTTGACTGTTGTAGCATATGTCTCTGCAAATGTGTGAGTGAACTGTTTCTGGACATTTACATAGGTCTTTATCTTCATCTATCTAACTAGTTCATGTTTACATCAGAATGGTTTGATACTTCTGGGTTCTAAATGATTAATATCACACTAAGAACACAGTAACAGGTTATGGAGCATGCAGTTATATGTTAATATATATATATATATATATATATATATATATATATATATATATATATATATATATATATACAGTGAGGAAAATAAGTATTTGAACACCCTGCTATTTTTCAAGTTCTCCCACTTAGAAATCATGGAGGGGTCTGAAATTGTCATCGAAGGTGCATGTCCACTGTGAGAGACATAAACCAAAAAAAAAAAAAAATCCAGAAATCACAATATATGATTTTTAAACTATTTATTTGTATGATACAGCTGCAAATAAGTATTCTGACCCTCAAAGAACTGTTAGTCTGCCTTTAAAATGTCCACCTCCACTACATTTATTATCCTAAATTAAATGCACCTGTTTGAGGTCATTAGCTGCATAAAGACACCTGTCCACCCCATACAATCAGTAAGAATCCAACTACTAACATGGCCAAGACCAAAGAGCTGTCCAAAGACACTAGAGACAAAAAATTGTACACCTCCACAAGGCTGGAAAGGGCTACGGGGAAATTGTCAAGCAGCTTGGTGAAAAAAGGTCCACTGTTGGAGCAATCATTAGAAAATGGAAAAAGCTAAACATGACTGTCAATCTCCCTTGGACTGGGGCTCCATGCAAGATCTGACCTCGTGGGGTCTCAATGATCCTAAGGAAGGTGAGAAATTAGCCCAGAACTACACGGAAGGAGCTGGTCAATGACCTGAAAAGAGCTGGGACCACCGTTTCCAAGGTTACTGTTGGTAATACACTAAGACGTCATGGTTTGAAATCATGCATGGCACGGAAGGTTCCCCTGCTTAAACCAGCACATGTCCAGGCACGTCTTAAGTTTGCCAATGACCATTTGGATGATCCAGAGGAGTCATGGGAGAAAGTCATGTGGTCAGATGAGACCAAAATAGAACTTTTGGGTCATAATTCCACTAAACGTGTTTGGAGGAAGAAGAATGATGAATACTATCCCAAGAACACCATCCCTACTGTAAAGCATGGGGGTGGTAGCATCATGCTTTGGGGGTGTTTTTCTGCACATGGGACAGGGCGACTGCACTGTATTAAGGAGAGGATGACCGGGGCTGTGTATTGCGAGGTTATGGGGAACAACTTCCTTCCCTCAGTTAGGGCATTGAAGATGGGTCGAGGCTGGGTCTTCCAACATGACAATGACCCAAAGCACACAGCCAGGATAACCAAGGAGTGGCTCTGTAAGAAGCATATCAAGGTACTGGCATGGCCTAGCCAGTCTCCAGACCTAAACCCAATAGAGAATCTTTGGAGGGAGCTCAAACTCCGTGTTTCTCAGCGACAGGCCAGAAACCTGACTGATCTAGAAAAGATCTGTGTGGAGGAGTGGGCCAAAATCCCTCCTGCAGTGTGTGCAAACCTGGTGAAAAACTACAGGAAACGTTTGACCTCTGTAATTGCAAACAAAGGCTACTGTACCAAATATGAACATTGACATTCTCAGGTGTTCAAATACTTATTTGCAGCTGTATCATACAAATAAATAGTTAAAAAAATCATACATTGTGATTTCTCGATTTTTTTTTTAGATTATGTCTCTCACAGTGGACATGCACCTACGATGACAATTTCAGACCCCTCCATGATTTCTAAGTTGGAGAACTTGCAAAATAGCAGGGTGTTCAAATACTTATTTTCCTCACTGTGTATATATATATATATATATATATATATATATATATATATATATATATATATATATATATAATAAAGAATAAAGTTAATTTATTTCAGTCATTCAACTCAAATTGTGAAACTCGTGTATTAAATAAATTCAATGCACACAGACTGAAGTAGTTTGAGTCTTTGGTTCTTTTAATTGTGATGATTTTGCCTTAACAAAAACCCACTAATTCTCAAACAATTTGAATATGGTAACATTCCAATCAGCTAATCAACTCAAAACATTTGCCAAGGTTTCCTGAGCCTTCAAAACGGTCTCTCAGTTTGGTTCACTAGGCTACACAATCATGGGGAAGACTGCTGATCTGACAGTTGTCCAGAAGACAATAACTGACACCCTTCACAAGGAGGGTAAGCCACAAACATTCATTGCCAAAGAAGCTGCTGTTCACAGAGTGCTGTATCCAAGCATGTTAACAGAAAGTTGAGTGGAAGGGAAAAAGTGTGGAAGAAAAAGATGCAACAGAGAGAACCGCAGCCTTGAGAGGCCTGTCAAGCTAAATCGATGGCTGGGTTCAAGGCATCAGACGTGTCAAGGAATTTGGCTACATTTGTTGTATTCCTCTTGTTAAGCCACTTCTGAACCACAGACAACATCTGATGCATCTTACCTGGGCTAAAGAGAAGAAGAACTGGACTGTTGCCCAGTGGTCCAAAGTCCTCTTTTCAGATGAAAGCAAGTTTTGTATTTTATTTGGAAACCAAGGTTCTAGAGTCTGAAGGAAGGGTGGAGAAATTCAGTTTCTTGAAGTCCAGTGTTAAGTTTCCACAGTCTGTGATGATTTGGGGTTCAATGTCATCTGCTGGTGTTGTTCCAGTATGTTTTTTAAAAACCAAAGTCACCCGTTTACCAAGAGATTTTAGAGCACTTCATGCTTCCTTCTGCTGACCAGCATTTTAAAGATGCTGATTTCATTTTCCAGCAGGATTTGGCTCCTGCCCACACTGCCAAAAGCACCAAAAGTTGGTTAAATGACCAAGGTGTTGGTGTGCTTGACTGGCCAGCAAAGTCACCAGACATGAACCCCATAGAGAATCTATGTGGTCAAAAGGAAAATGAGAAACAAGAGACCAAAACAAATGTGCTGAAGGCCACTGTCAAAAAAACCTGGGCTTCCACATGATCTCAGCAGTGCCACAGACTGATCACCTCAGTAATTAAAGCAAAAGGAGCCCCTACCCCTACAGTATATGTAGTATTGACTACATATACGGTAAATGAACATACTTTCCAGAAGGCCAACTATTCACTAAAAATGTTTTTTTGATTAGTCTTATAAAAGTATAAAAAAATTTTGAGATGGTGGGTTTTTGTTAAATAAGACTTAAACTACTTCAGTCTGTGTGCACTGAATTTATTTAATACAGAAGTTTCACAATTTGAGTTGAATTAGTGAAATAAACCAAAGTGTTGTGTTCTCCTTTGTCAAGAGAATCATCCACCTCACAGGTGTGGCAAATCAACATGCTG
This sequence comes from Silurus meridionalis, assembly GCF_014805685.1. Lineage (NCBI taxonomy): Eukaryota > Metazoa > Chordata > Actinopteri > Siluriformes > Siluridae > Silurus > Silurus meridionalis. The sequence continues at coordinate 18,195,908 of NC_060892.1, forward strand.
TTTAGACAGCATGAATATTGCACAGGTGCTTCAGGCTGGCCTCAATAAAAAGCAACTCTAAAGTGGGCAGTTTTACTGTATTGGGTGTCCTTCGCATAGAGTTGCTACAAAGTGCCGGACACCATCGAATGTAAACATTTGCCCACTCAAGCCGGTTACGATGACTAACTGTGGTCAGGTCACGATCTCAATGAGGACGACGAGCATGCAGATGAGCTTCTCTGAGACGGTTTCTGACAGTTTGAGCAGAAATTCTTTGGTTATGCAAACCGATTGTTGCAGCAGCTGTCCGGGTGGCTGGTCTTAGACAATGTTGGAGGTGAAGATGCTAGATGTGGAGGTCCTGGGCTGGTGTGGTCACACGCGGTCTGCTTTTGTGAGGCCGGTCGTATGTACTGCCAAATTCTCTGAAACGCCTTTGGAGACGGCTTATGGTACAGAAATGGACATTCGATTCACGGACAACAGCTCTGGTGGAGATTCCTGCAGTCAGCATGCCAATTACACGCTTCCTCAAAACTTTCGACATCTGTGGCATTGTGCTGTGTGATAAAACGTGCTGTAATCATAATCATGCTGTTTAATCAGCATCTTGATTTGCCACACCTGTGAGGTGGATGATTCTCTCGGTAAAGGAGAAGTGCTCACTAACACAACATTTAAACAGATTTGTGAACAATATTTGAGAGAAATAGGCCTTTTGTGTACATATAAAAAGTCTTAGATTTTTGAGTTCAGCTCATGAAAAATGGGGGCAAAAACAAGTGTTGTGTTTATAATTTTGTTCAGTATATATGTGTTACAAAAAACATGTAATGCAGCCAAACGAGAAATGATTGGGTAGTTTCCTATAACAATCCCAACGGTTTAAACAATGGTTTACTTCTTATTTATTTAAGAAGAGCACATCAAATTTTTTCTTTATAAAATATACAGATACCTCATGGAACTTCCATGAATTAGTTCTTGTTCTTGTCATCAGTTATATAAAAACAGCACCTGCTTCTCCTTTTAATTTTTAAAGGCAATAAGATAAATATGCTGCTTGGCATTTTTACTGAGAAACTGCACAGCACAAAGATCTTTGCCCTGAAAACTTTGATGTAACTTTTTTGAAGTGCTGAGGGGAAAATAGAAAATCTTGCACGATCATTTTGCAACGGCAGTTTGCAAAAGAAAACATCTCTGAAGCTTGTATTTGTTTTTTTTAACTCATCTGTTTAAAGCATATTAAAGCAGCCCATATACTCAAGGACTTCACTTTAACTTGTATTTACATCTACGAATTCCAGCAATCTCAGAATGATGGATGCTTTAGAAGGTTTTTAAATTGAGTTGCTGTGGTTTACATCAGCTGCATTGTGTCTTTACTAAAAAAATCAGTTACAGGGTAAAACAAAGCAATGTGCGCGATCCTGCAGGATATAATTGGTCATTATAATGACAGATACAGCTGGTACTGCTACAGCCTCTCTCTTAATATCGATATATGCCACAATATCATAGTTGTAGTTTCCCGTAAATACATCCAGCATCCAGTGATGATATATTGCCTTATGGCTCAAACATGAATGACAGAATAAAACAAATCTAACCAATGCTTACTCATGCTATTAATTAATAGAATTTTGTATGTAAAAAGTTAATCATAGAGGAGACATTTCATTTGCAGACACTATACTATGAGACTAACAGAATGAACAACGTTAAATTGCCATGTCGTTTTTCCATGTAGTATTTTTAACATTCTGCACATTGTTAATATAATGTCTGTCTCCAGCCTGTGGAAGACTATTTAAAGTACTGGAGGCAATAAGGAAAATTTGAAAAACATTTTACAGTTGATATTTTCAGATATTTTTATATCTGAGATGTACATAATATCGACAAATGTACTGGGACACCTGACTTTTCCATCCGTATCTGGTTCTTCCCCAGCTGGAGGCGGACAGTAGTTTAGGATACAAATGATGCAAATGAATACATGTCTTAACTAGCCAATGACACACTTTTCGTCTTTCGAGTACCACACATGCCTGTGGTCACATCCGAGGTCTGAATGTCTGTGTTTTTGTACACCGCAACAGAAAAGTATTTATATCATTATCAGAAAATTAAACTGTGGCCTATTTTCCAGACACAAATTAGACATTATTGTGTAGAACGAGTGCAATACACACTGGAACATGTTGCTAAATGACTTTCTCATAAGCTAGAAAGTTGATGTTACTGTATTGTGCTTTCACATCATTTATGAATTGCAAAAAAATAAGCATTGAGTTTTCTCATTTAAAGTATATGCTAAAATTGGAGTATCTAAGTACATAAATGGAAAGATATCTAGGAATTGAAAACAGTCTGGATCTAATCGGAAATGTCGCTGTATACATCACTGTAAATAAGTTCTTATAACACATAGCATTTATTTGCCCTACAGCTGATATTAGGACGGCCTAAATGTTTTATCAGTAGGCTTAACTGGTTTACCTCCAAATGCCCTTGCCTTTAATAAAGAACTAATTTTGAGTCAGGAGCTTGCCAGGTAACAGGCCCGTTTATATAAAGACATGGGTTATTGGTAGGAAACTTTCCTGATTTACATCTCTGTCTGTACATTGTTTTTTGTATCGGGATTAGTGATTGAAGTAATAAATAAGGTTGAAAGTGTAAAAGTCAAATAAGAATGTATTATTATTCACCTATTTTTCATCTCTCCTGGCATGGCTTACCCAACCAAGTGAACAATATAGGGAAGAACAAAATAGTCAAATTTGCTGAGAGAACCGATAAACTGATGTGTTGATGAGTCAGCATCCCCTGGCAGAGATGGCAGATATATATTGCTGTCAAAGCAGGGTTATAGCTCTAGGGAAAATAAAGCTAAACAAAAAAAACCCAATATGCATTTTTTTTTTTTTTTTTTGAAAAATCATCTGGTGGGCAAACATTACAGAGTTGTATTAGATAGTCAGTGGCATAATAATCACCTCTACAGCACCAAATGTTACCCTGGAATTTATAAATAGAATATAATGTACCTCTAATGCTAGTATCTCCCAGGAAACAAATCAAGCATAAACTAAGTGATGACAGTTTAATTTGACAGAAGATACCTTTAACAGTGAGTTATGGGAAGGTAATATTATTTTGTCTGTCTGCAGTTATTTTGTCCTCAACTAAGACAGATAGACAAATATCCAAAAAAAAGGAAATGTCTGGTAAAACCATCTTCTATCACTAACCCTACAATAGAGGGTTTCCCTCTTTCACAAAAAAGGAGTTATTAGAAACATTAACATCCATAGAACTCTCCAGAGCTGGTTCTTCAAATGCTTCCAAAGGAAAATGTCAAAGTTTTTGCCAAGCAAAATAGAATCTTTCTGCTAGTTAATAGAAAATGTCAATATCATTTGTACTACCTAATAGCTTTAGAGTGATATTTAGCTCCAGTTCTAGGTTGGCCATGAAACCTGTGTGAAAATGATGAATCATGCATTTGTGGTTACTTTATTGGGAATGAATTAATAGCAGATCATTTTGCACCAGATGGCAGTTTATAAAATGTGGTGGTCTCTGTAGCATGAGCATTTGTAGAAGCCTGCGTATGCATGTGCGAGTGAGCAGAAAGGCACTGCGGTCCTGCAGGTAGCTAGATTAAAGTCACAGTGCGGTAAGCTTTAACAAAAAAAAACATTATCCTCTGCTGTTTGTCCTACTGTGTGGTAGCTACACACACAGCTATACACAGCAATCATACAGGTCTAAGCATTTTTTTTTTTTTTTTTTTAATGGCAAATTGAATTCGGGTTTCCCAGTCTACTATTTGAATTGTGTGTGTATGCATGCATTATATTATGTGAGTTATGTTTTGTCATGAGGTCCTGATCATTAAATATACCTGGTCTAAAATACCTCTTGTGTTGACAAAGTTGTTGCTTCATTATTTTAAATTGAGTTAGTCTAAACAGTATTCATGTTTAAAGGAGCTGACACATTGTCAAGAATGCTTTCATGTAATGCAATTAGCTGGCTAAATTAATTTAGTTGACACCAACTTAAGACACTTGGATAGATCCAGCCAACTACATTTTCATTAAGTGATACAATGGCATCAAAAGCAGAACTTAAGTCACATATCTTCTTCTTTCGGCTGCTCCCGTTAGGGTTCGCCACAGCGGATCATCCGTCTCCATACCACCCTGTTTTTACAGCTGCCTCATTGAAACCAACTACCTGCACATACACCACATTTTAAAATGCACATCAGATTATTAAGATATGAAATTGCTTTCTGGGTTTCTTTTATGCCACTTTCTGGAAATATTATATGAAATTGTGCTCATAAAATATAAGATCTTTCCTGCTATAGCCTTGGATTTCTGTTCCAGGCAGACAGAAGTGGAGCCCAATGTGGTCTTCTGTTGTTGCAGTCCATATTTCTCAAGGTTTGACATGTTGGTGCTTTTCTCCTCACCACAGTTGTAAAGAGTGGTACTATAGATTACTATAGATTTTCTTTCAGCTGGTCATTCTGCTCTGACCTTTCTCATCAGCAAGGTTATGTTTTTGCTTGCAGTGCTCACGGGATGTTTGCTTGTTTGTTTGCTTGCATCATTTTGGATAAACTCCTGGGAATGTTGTTTGTGGAGTTTTCAGATCCGCAGTTTCTGAAATAGTCAAGCTAGCTTATCTAGCATCAAAATTGACTGAGATCACAGCCTTTCCTCATTCAGTTGTTTATTGTGAACAATTAACATTAGCTTTTTTTTTTTTAACTCAATATGTATTTGTCTGATGTATTTGTCTGACACAACATGTACCATCTGGAGAGTGATGGAGCAAGCATGTGACTCCTCCAAGACATCTTTGCTTTGCTGCTCCTGTATTGCATACATAAGCTCAAAGACACAAATTATCAGCTATCAGTGGTGGATGAAGTGCACAAACCATGTACTTGAGTTAAAGTAGAGATACACTCAGTAAAATATTAATCCAGTAAAATTAAAATTGCTTCCTTCAAACTTTCGCCTGAGTAAAAGTACAAAAGTATTTGCCTTTAAATGTACTTAAGTACTATGATTTAATATGACTATAATGTCCTATTATAATTTTTGTCAAAAGACACTTGCTTAGTGTTGAGGCAAGTTAGAGTCCGGAGTTTCTTCCATCATTTATTACTCTTAAAATGTTCTGATTGCTGTTGAACTCATGCTGAACTGTATATTCGTGCTAAGTTCGTGCAAAACAGAGTGCGCTCCTCCCTGATTGGTGGCTTGCTGCGTGCTTGACTATTTAAGTTTTTATTCACTCATAAATAAAAATTCAATTCAATTCATTTTTATTTGTATAGCACTTTTAACAATGAACATTGTATCATAGCAGCTTTACACAGATAATGTGGTGATAAAAATGAATAAGATGTTCTTTATAAGTGTAAGTTTGTCCCTGATGAGCAAGCCGGTGGCGACTTTGGCAAGGAAAAGCTCCCCGAGATGGCATACGGAAGAAACCTTAAGAGAACCAGACTCATCTGGGTTGCATTAAATGTCCATTTATTACAGATAAACAATGTTGAGGTGTGCAGTGATGGTGATCAGAATTTAACTGTAGAGGAACAACTGATAAGGTATTTAACTTTGAAATGTATTGAAGTTAAAGTAAAATTCTGCTTGAGTAAAGTACAAATACACAAAAAAAAAAGCTACTTAAGTACAGTAACGAATTTCATTTACTTCCCTACTGTCCACTATTGGTGGCTATTACATACTCACGTACACATTTGACATATTGAAACTTGCATTCTCCCAACAATAGTTCAAACACTTTTTTGCTGCCTTTCTTTTGGGTTGTTGCATGAGTGAGCAGGCTTCTAGCTATTCCTAATAAAGTGGCCATTGGGCGTATTTCCAATTCAGATTTTTCCCATGCTGCTCAACTATTTTTCTCTCTCTTTTTTTTTTTTTTTTACAGGCTGGAGTTGCTCAATGCGAAAGGTGCTTTTCACACTTCTCTTGTACGTGCTAATCTGTGACAGTTTACTCATCCACCTACCACATTTCAGTAATAACACTGAGGCATAAGTGTTAAAATGTCCTATATATGATATAATGATGGTGTCCCAAATACCAAGTGCAGATAGATGGTTAGTGTCTCCCATAAGACAGGTCTTACACACGTCTAGAGGATAGTGCAGCCTTGGGTATGTGAACAGAAAAGTCAAGCCATGTCTAGCCTTCTCATGTTGCAGGGGAAACGTGGGTGACATTTACACTGGACAAAGAGAAGTGGAAGAGAGGGCGTGTGCCTCACAGTGTGTGTGTATGTCTGTCCATGGCAACATGGCAAGGTCACTGACATTCTCTCTCTCTCTCTCTCTCTCTCTCTCTCTCTCTCTCTCTCTCTCTCTGTCGGTCTCTCTCTGCTCTATCTCTGGCTCATAGATAAACTGTTTGGAAAGAGGCTGCTGCAGGCTGGGAGATACATCATGTCTCATAAATCCTGGATGAAGACAGTGCCCACAGAGAACTGTGACGTCCTTATGACTTTTGCAGGTCCTCCCCTCCTCTCTCTCTCTCTCTCTCTCTCTCTCTCATGACAAGGTGTATCATAATAAATAGTAATCTTGGGTCATATTTTTTTTACATCTCCCTGCAGACACCACAGACGACCACACATTACTGTGGCTGCTGAATCATATACGCCTTGGCATCCCCGAACTTATCATCCAGATACGACACCACAAACACACACAAGTCTACGCGTTCTTCGTCACAGCAACATATGAAAAGTAAGACAGTGTGTGTGTGTGTGTGTGTGTGTGTGTGTGTGTGTGTGTGTGTGTGTTCATGTGTGCGTGGGTGTTAAACAAAAATTAAGTCCCGGTACTCTAATATACCGCAAGAATACAGCGGTCCAGAGGTCTGCTTTCGATATTCTGGTGATTCAGGTTTTTGTGCTAGCAGTGACTTACAACTCACAGCTGGGTGTCTCAGAGGAACTTTTTTCTTATTTGAACTGTACCACTATGTCCACACACTGTACTTTCCAGTTGTATGAGTTTTCTGAGCACTGTAATTAAAAAGGGCATGTTGTATAGTTTTAATAGTGTGAAAAATGGTTAGATTATTATTATGCAAGACGGTGGTTAATAGGAATAAATGAATTAATAAATAAATACAAACAAACCTGTAAAAACCTGTACAAAAACCATTTAATAATTTATTTAAACTATTATCTCTTTCTTTAACTGTCTCTAAGCATGTTCTATCATCATTACAGTATGTTTTACTCGCATATCAGTTTCACCCTGAGCTATAAAGTCAGTTTTCATGAAGTTCTTAACATACAGTAAGGCAGCCTAACCTTATGTCAACAAAAATGTCACTTGACTCGGATGATGCATCAGACCAACTGCAAAATTGACAAAAGCCGGTCGTTATGAATTCTACGGCCTGTAGGTAAAAGTATTTACAAATGCTTATGTAGGCTTATGTCTACCGATAGAATACGATGCTGGCATTTTACTAAGGACATTGAAGAGACTTAGCTGAAATTTTATTCAAAGTAAAAAAATTGCAAAGAGTGCACTGTTAAGGTGCACTGATACAAAGCATTGAACACATTTTTCAAAGGTTCAAAACCGGGAATTCAAGTCAAGTAGATCTTTTTATTGCAACCATATACCATTTACTGAACACAGTGCGATGAATTAACGTTTCTCCTGAAGCCTCCTGAACAAGTGATCAATGCAAGTTTGTAAAATTGTATAAATAATCAAGGTGGAATGGCAAATATATCAATAATAATATATTAAAATTAATAAATAATACAATGCAGTACAAGTGCCTAGTAAGGTGTTGGAGGTTTATTCCATCACTTAGGAGCAAATAATGTTTAGAGATTAAGAGAGGAATATACCAAAGACCCTGAAAGTAAAGTTTAGAGTTTAGATGCAAGGGTCTGGAAAATGTGGTTCAGAGCTCAAGGATCTTGAATTTGATTCTTGCTACATCAGGGAGCAAATGTAATGGACTCAGTAATGGACACAGTAGTCATTCGAGAGAACTTATTTGATTAAATATACAATATAATTTTGTCATATGTCAGAATAACTTACTATTGATTTGCAGTGATTCTTCTAAGGGCTTAAACTGATCCAAGAAAAATGCCACCATAATACAATAGGGACTATTTTTTTCCCCTTCAAACTTATTTGCAATACTGATTATATAAAAATATTACACAGGCATGTTAAAATGTAAAAGATTACCAATATACGGTGGTGAAGAAGAACTCTAGTACTAGAAGTGTGCACTTTACCCTGATTGGTGGTTTGCTGCGTGCTTGACCAGTTAAGTTTTTATCCACTCGTAAATAACCGACCAATTTCACAAAATGTAGTTGAGTAAAAAGTAAGATTTCATAATAAAATGTAGTGAAGTTATAGAAAGTCAACCCAAATGGGGACTTTACTATGTATCTGTACTTCAGTACAGATACACGAAAAAGCTTCTTAATTACAGTAACGAATTTTATTTACTTCATTATTGTCTGCTAATTTAACACATTTTAATTTGTCAGTTTTATTTCACACTTCTATGCAAAAATGCTCCAGGTCTATTGTGAGGTGATCTCTTGTGCACAGATAGTTTCTAGTAATTTAATCGTTTTTTTAACAGGATTTAGTTTTTGCCAAAATCAATTGGTATTTGAAACTTTCCATGATTTTCTATATCTGTATAATTGTCCCAGGAACAACAGGCCCATGAAATGCTGCCACCACCATGCTTCACCAAAAATATTGTATAGATTTATGCAGAAAAAGTTCTTGCTAGGTCTCATCACATCTGCCACATGGTCTGCGGTCATTTAGGCAATATTGAAAAGAATCTTATTTAATGAGAAATGTATATTCCAGACATGTGAATAATATTTCTCCCTTATTATTGCTGTAAGCCTCATGGAAGCCTGCTTAATACATTTTATTAATTTGGAGGGACATCCTGTTCTTGGTAATCCCACTTGTTGATGATGGAATCCACAGTGTTCCAAAGTTGGAGACATTGTTTTTACCCATCTTGATATCTTTTGATAATGAGGTCCTCTTCATGCTTTTGGGAATGTAAACTTTTTATATCCAATACTGTATATATTGATATCCTGTATAAATCAGTTAAGCAGTCAAACCATCTTGTAACTTATACTGGAATTGAGGGAAATATGAAGTCTGCACAGCCAGCCGATGTGATGATAGAAGTTGTGGCAGTCGCATATTATTTCCGTGCGGCGCCGAAGGCAAGAGGATGGCTGAGCAGATTGATGATGCTTGGTACAGAATAAATTCTTCACAGAACATCAGCCATGCTGCAGTGCCTTACTAAATAAAGCTACACTTTGAAACAGAGGCACTTTATGTTCATCTCAAAGCACAAACTTTTGCTAGTATTTAGATGGGGTTATACAGGGCTGGATTGTGATTCTATAGTCTTACTCATAGTATTTCACTCATAGTATACCGTGGTATTTCAAATTTGGTAGCCTTTACACATACACTATATGGAATTAATAAAAAATGTGTGTAATCGTTTTCTTTTGTAATATCAGTTGAATCTCGAGGTGTAAACTTTCCCTTTATTATACAGTATATCGCTGTATTATATCTAGATTGCTTGAAAACAAGAGTATTCTTGATGTGGAGTAGGTTTGAGTGTTTTCTGTGAATGTACTGCTTTTGTTTAGTCTGTTGCGAGGAGCAGAAGAGATGGGACTACGGAAAGCAGTGAAGCCAGAGTTTGGAGGTGGATCTCGCAGTTTCTCTTGTGAGGAGGACTACATTTATGAGAACATTGAGAGTGAACTGTGCTTCTTCACATCACAGGTGATTCATGCCATCAAATTATTTTAGCTTTCCCTGAGTACTATTCTAATGCATGTGATTTAAAATACAGAATCTCACAAAAGTGAGTACACCCCTCACATTTCAGCAACCATTTTAGTGTACCTTCTCAAGGGACTATACTAGAGAAATGACAATTGGATATATTTTAGAGTAGTCAATGTGCAGCTTGTATAGCAGTTAAGGCTGCAGTTATCGATTATTTTAGTAATCGAGTATTCTAGCGATTATCTTAATGAATAATTGAGTAATTGAATAAGAAGACCTTTTAGAGCAATACTAAACATACAGGAGAAAATCAGATGAGTCTCTTAAAATGATTTTTTTAAGAGAAGTATTTTGTTGCATTTTATTGCTGACAAGGATATCTGCGAAAATTAAACCTATTCAGTGCATTTAATTGCCATATTACATCAAAATACAAATATATAAATGAAAAAATCATAAATAAAAATACATTTCAGATGATACAACAGAGCACTACAGAGGGGTGACGCTGCCTGAAAGAAAAAGAAAAAAAAGGAATTAGTAGAAAAAAGCCTCTTACGGTTTTCTCTCCCGAATAGCACTTTTTCGGAGGCAAGAAAACCACATCACTAAACTGTGCAAGTTTAATAAATAAATACATGAGTGAGAATAATTATGAGTTTCATTAAACGGATAGTTTCCCATAACCTGCTCTAAACGGCTACTGCGGAGGGACTTTTTAAACGCACTGTATTTGTATTTTAATGTATTATTGCTATTAAATGCACTAAATGGGTTTAGTTTTCACCGATATTCTTTTATGCGATTTCAGCAATAAAAATGCTAATTTTTCTAAAAAGAAAAACAAATTACCTGTTCATTTTAAGATACCCGTCTTACTTTTTCTCTCTTATTTAGCATTGCTCTTAAATACAGAAAAAGTACTTTTTCTACCGATTACTCGATTAATCGATGGAATAATCGTTAGAATACTCGATTAATAAGATAATTGATAGCAGCAGCCCTAATCATAATCATAACTATCAGTTCAAAAGGAGATAGTATTGAAGGATACTCTGTAAAGGTTTTCTGTCTCTGGATCTTCACAGGAACGCCAGAACATAATTAAATACTGGCTGGATAATCTCAGAGCCAAACCAGGGGAGGTCCTTCACAACATCCACTTTCTTGAAGGGCAGCCCATAAGTACGTGTCTACTCTGTGCTTTGATGTTTTTGTGTTGCTTAAAATAGATCCAGTGTGACTGAAATAGTTTTTTCAATGCCTTTACTTCTGTTGCAATAAAAGATTTCATCAATCATAAAAAAAAAAAAACTAAAAGCAATTTCATCTTAATGGCTGCATGCTGTTTCTGAGGTGTGTGTGTGTGTGTGTGTGTGTGTGTGTGTGTGTGGGCCATGTGTAATTCTAAACTGTGCGCTTATTACAGTCCCAGAGCTAATGGCACGAGGTGTGATCCAACAAGTCTTCCCCCTCCATGAGCAGAGAATTCTGGGCCAGCTAATGAAATCGTGGGTGCAAGCTGTGTGTGAGAAGCAGCCCCTAGGTTTGTAATTTTTTACTACGTGTCTATATTCACACATTCACAAACACACACACACGCCATAGCTGTTGATAATTGCGAAGTACCTAATTTAACTAATAATACAACTTCATATTGTTTTCTTCCCCTACCTCTGTCAGATGATATATGTGATTACTTTGGAGTAAAGATTGCCATGTACTTCGCCTGGCTGGGATTTTACACAACCTCTATGCTGTATCCTGCTGTGATAGGATTTGTACTGTGGATGCTGACTGAAACTGATCAGGTAACAATTTAGAGGGATTAAAACATGTATTCACACTTGTTAGGAACCACATCTGGTTATTAGTGCAAGTTCAATCTAATCGGCAGTCATGTTGCAGAAGCACAATGCATAAAGTCCTGTAGGCCAAGAGCTTCATATTAAATATTAGAATGGCTCCAGCTTTGGCATGGTTGTTTGTTCCAGGTGTGCTGGTTTTACTATTTTTGAAACCGCAGATCTCCAGGGGTTTTTCATGCTCTAAAGTTTACACAGAGCATTAAAAAAAAAAACATCCAGTGAGTGGCAGCTCTTCAAGTGGAAATGCCTTCTGGAGGAGAACTGGGCAATTGAATCTGTAGCAACCTGATTATATGAACTGCGATTGCTGCCACATAATTGGCTGATTGGATAGTTACACGAATGAGCAGATGTACCTAATAAAGTGGACTATCAGTGTACAACATGTCTCTTTGTATTTCTTTCACTCTTGTTGATGATGCCTGTACTGTTTCTCACACAGACCAGCAGAGATATATGCTGTGTAGTATTTGCGCTCTTTAATGTGGTCTGGGCCACGCTGTTCCTGGAGAGGTGGAAGCGAAGAGGGGCAGAACTGGCATATAAATGGGGCACGTTGGACACACCAGCTGAATCACTTGAAGAGCCACGGCCACAGTTTAGGGTAACTCGGCAGTTTAATGTGGTTTTGGTGAATTATATAAGAAAGAAATCATTGCATGGTAGTGAGTTTGCTACACTATATAACCAAATCTGCATGAAAACTGCATTTGTCTTTAAATAATGTTACAAATAGCAAACTTATGGAATATTATTTAGACCAGTTTGTTTATAAAGTAGAAGGAGACTATACATTTTACACTATACACTTTAGTGCACAGTTTCTTCAGTTATATCTGCTTTAGTAAGCTTTATATAAATAGTGGTGTCATCATCTTTACCAGAAAAACGTTTACAATTATTTTTTAATTCCTTGCCACATTGTACAGTCTAACCTAATTGTATAAACCTATTTTTTACAGTATAATGTGTAAAATTAGTTAGTACTTTATTCCAGAGTTTAGATTTGATTAGATTTGATTAGATTTGATTCCACTTTATTGTTATTGTGCAAGGTACATAGAGCCAATGAAATGCATTTAGCATCTAACCAGATGTTTATAAGTGGCCTATTTACAATAAATTAATAGCAGTGTGATAAATAAGTGTATGGGGTCCATATGTACAGGGGTAAAGGTGAATAATGTACAGAAGGTGCAGTAGGTATATATAATATATGTATATATAGTAATATACAGTATACTGTACAAAGGTTTTGCATAGAGTCGGGAGATAACATGATCAAATGAAAAAATAAAGTTATGTAGAAGTATGAATGTTGTATGATTTAGTATATACAGAATAAATATGTGTGGAATATACAGTAGTAATGTGATAAACAGCTATATTATAAACCGCTCCTTAATATGTCTTTCTCTCTCCTCTATCTGCATGTCTTCTTCCTGCCAGGGTGTAAAGCGATGCAGTCCAGTGACGGGCTGTGAGGAGTTTTATTACCCACCTTGGAGGAGGAGGGTGTTCAGATGGTTGGTTAGCTTTCCTGTCTGTATTTTCTGCCTTTGCTTTGTCTTCCTGGCCATGCTCATCTGCTTTGAGCTTCAGGTTGGTGGTATGATATTTTTTTGCTTCATATAATTCTCACGCTCATAAAGGTTTATAAGCAGATTCTAAACGCAGACAGAAGTTTGTGAGGATATTGGATGCACTGTTTCATAAATAGTATTTTGTAATGGTATCACAGAAATGGTGCATTGAGTAGTGAAAGTGTATAAAGAGAATAGACATTGAATTAATATATCATATATCAAGATGTCTAAACAGAGACTTACACTTCCGGTTGGCAGGAATTTGTGATGGGGATTAAAGAGCTGCCCCGGGTGGTGAGGTTTATCCCTGAAATCTTACTGGCCATCACTGTGACTGCATGTGATGAGGTGTACAGAAAGATAGCCTGTTGGCTTAATGACATGGGTGAGTCTTCAGTGCTTTTAAAGTAAAATCGTTTTTTTTTTAAATGTTATTCGTAGTGCTTGCTGACATTAGTCATTATTATTAATACATCATACCATTATACATTCAATCATTGCTATAGAAAAAAACACATTCATAGGGAAAGGCTGAGTGGATGCACCACATAAGTGGAATTATCAAAAATGTGTCTAAGTGTTTAAATGGTTAATTTTGTAAATGGTTAATTTTGTAAATGGTTAATTGTCCAGGAGAACACATTTATGTAACATTTTTGGAAGGAGTCTACAGTAGCCATGACTTGTAACAATCAAAGGTAAACTGAAAGTTAACATAGTGATAAATAAAACTTTCACAATATCACAGCTTTAAATTTAATTAAAATTAAAATAATTAAAATTATATACTTTTATATGTACTTGTGCTTATCAATGAAAAATGTGTCATTATTGTGAAAATTGCTGTGGTAGAAGTGAAATTCAATATCTGTACATGCTGTTATAGGACAAATATTTGCTAACAGCATTGTACCACCCTGTCATTTGATTACTTTCCTATTGCAGCATGTACATGATGTTTAAATGTCTATATAATAAACATCATAATATTATACAATAAAAAGATCTTGAGGGTGTGAAGCTCTTGATATACAGTTTGTAAACCCATTTACTCATTCATTTACATTAACACAATACAGTGATTACACAAATTTAATGATAGAAGAGCTTATTTCACTTGTGTTTGTCTATAATTACAACAGAGAACTACAGACTCCAGAGTGCCTATGAGAAAAATCTCATCATCAAAATGGTTCTTGTAAGTAGTCTGTTTTTATGCAATGTGAAGCAAAAGCCAATTTCAATCAGGCTACGATATGAAAATCTGAACTGTTGCATTCGGATGTGTCTGTTGAATAGAATGTGTGTGTGTATAAATGTGTGTGTGTGTGTGTGTGTGTGTGTGTATGTATATATATATATATATATATATATATATATATATATATATATATATATATATATGTATATATATATATATATATATGCGGATGCCAAAGTTATCCCCAGAAGTTAATGTTCTATTGATCGGGAAATAAGGAGGTTAAATCTCAGTTTCTAGTGAAGGCCTTAATCCTACCCGAGGGCACCCGCTTTGTTGCAAGTTAAATATAAATGTAGTGTTCTGAAGGAAAAATGCATTATACTAAATTTGTGTTCATAATCCTTATGAATAGTATATAGAATGGCAGTGAAGAGTTTTGTAACTGTTTCTACATTGCAAGCATGGTTGCAGAAATGTTCATATCCATTGATCTTTATCAGTTCTTGCCATTTTGGGATTGTAAAAATATAATAAAATTTAAATATAGAGTATGAACATGTAGAAAAAAACTTTTATCAATCTGTTGTATTTACAGTATTTTCTTAACCTCTGTCTTTCAGTTTCAGTTTGTAAATTCATATCTCAGCCTTTTCTACATTGGATTCTACCTCAAAGACATGGAGCGTTTGAAAGAGGTAAGACAAAGCAGTGTTTCGGAATCCTAAGGATTGTGGAATAGATGCTTAACTCATTGTATGTATCCACAGTATGTATAGTCTGAAGGATTAATGGTTGTGACTTCTCACAGCATTTGTATTGGTAGTGCTCTGGGGGAGATGTGTCTCTGTTTGAGAAATCTTCCATCATGTATCTTCCCTAGCTTTCCTTCTCTGTACATCTGTCTCAATGTCTATGTTGCCATCTGTCTTTTGGTTTTTCCAAACGGTTTGCTGAAGTTCTTCCCTATCTGGAGCTGTAGCTCAGGAAAATGATTACGTCTTCTAATACTAGCGTGTGGCAGAGGGTCGATGTTTGCTCAACATGTCCATCAATAAAAAAAAAAAGTGTGGACTTTGTGAATGAGCTATCAACATGTTCACACTTATTCTGGCAACAAAAAAAGAATGTGAAAAAGTCAGTGGTTCGTGTTTGATTGTAATTTCCCCTATGCAGACTTGCTATTCCTACACTACTTGAGTGATTTGAAGTATGCATGTGGATTGATGATTATAATAGAGCAATGCATTGGCTCTGTAATTTTAAGGTGGGTCTTATGTCTGCATATGGCTAGATAAGAAGTCTATCAAGCTTGCTTTATTCTTGATGTAATTTATAGTAATTTGAGCCATGAGACAATACAGGGGTTTTCAGCCTCCTTTTACCAGCTAGACCCATACCTCAGACTGCAAGATGTAATATGATTACTTAGTAAGGCGAAAGAAAACAAGTGAATATCAACTCTTGTTTTCCAAACGCAAAAAAAAAGCAACTGATCAGAAATTCCTTGTTTTTTGAATCAGCTTTTGCTGGAGCATATGCTTTACAAAAAGTACAAATTGAGCATTCATCAATTGTTTATCACTGCACAGCCAAGAAAAGTTGTATAATATTTTGTGGTGGTATTTAATGTATTATCATGTGAATGATTTGCAGATGCTAGCAACCCTGCTGATAATCCGGCAGTTCATGCAGAATTTGAAGGAAGTCTTGCAGCCGTACCTGTACGAGCGTCACCGCCTGGGAGAGCTCACAATGCGTGCCGTGTGGGACCTGCTGGTATCAGCATTAATAAAGTATGGAAGTCTGGCAGTTGGAAGGGCGCATATGTCTCCTAGCAAACCCAGAATCAATGGGCATGGCCTGCAGGGTGTTCTGGGCCAGCAAGAGCGCAAGTGTCTGAATGGAGGCTGTGGAGTCCCAGATGAGGAGCATGAGGAAGAGGCTGGAGCAAGGAACAGTGCAGAAGAGACAGAGGAGGAGAATGCCATAGATTGTGGCCTCAAACTGCGTAAAGTCAGCTTTATCGAGAAGGTGGAGCGCAAATCTATTGGTTGCATCAGTCCCATGGATGACAGCTTCCTGGAGGAAGGGAGTCCCACCATGGTGGAAAAAGGAATGGACCCAGCATTGGTGTTTGAGATGTGTGACGATGATGATGATAATGTCATCCCAGATGCAAAGGAGCAGGTCGCGGAGTCAGCTGGGCCTGAAAGCAGTCTGCCGCAGAAGCTGCGGAAAAGAGGTCGCAGTCTGGAGAGGGCCGACAGTAAGAGTAGAGAGAGTCATGGATGGATCCTCCTGAGGAGCAAGAGACCACCACACTGACCCAAGCTGAAATCGAGAGCTGCATGCAACGATATGAGGTAAAGAGAATTGTTACCTGTTTGCCAAGTTATTGTGATCATTTCAAATCATCTCATGCAGACCTGATCATTGCTTTTAGGTGATTGTATAGTAATTCTGGTTCGCCAAAAAAAAAAGGAAAGAGCGAGACACAGACCTTACATTTAGCACCTTTTTTTTTAATTGTAAGAAAATTTGTGTTTTAATATACACTTTGAAGGCTTATGTTACAATTCTATTATACAATACTATACTTTCGCTCTCTCTCATATATATATATCAAGTTCTTGTGGTGTGTATAAATACAAATAGTTTGATCAAATACTCTATGCATTTCCAGGACACATTTCAGGATTACCAGGAAATGTTTATTCAGTTTGGCTATGTGGTGCTGTTTTCTTCCGCCTTCCCACTGGCAGCCATGTGTGCGCTCATTAACAATATCATCGAGATCCGTAGCGATGCCTTCAAACTCTGCACAGGCCTTCAGAGGCCATTTGGCATGAGAGTGGAAAGCATTGGACAGTGGCAGGTTAGAACATAAACATGAACAACAGCAAAAAAACAAACTTTACAAATGATCTTTTAACCAGAGTTTAAAATTGATGTCATGACTGAATATTTGTCACACAGACACTAATGGAGGCTATGGGTCTGATAGCAATCATTGTGAACTGCTACTTAATCGGTCAGTGTGGGCAGCTACAGAGGCTTTTCCCTTGGCTGAGCCCTGAGATGGCTATCATCTCGATCGTGATCTTAGAGGTAAACACATTCAGCGCACGTACACAATGCACTGTTCCACAGGCTTGTTGTTGTCTCTAAATATTACATACAGTATTTATTTATTGAATTATTTCTCTACTTTGCAGCACTTTGCTGTCTTACTGAAATATGTCATTCATGTGGCAATCCCCGATATTCCCAGCTGGGTAAGTGAAGAAATGGCCAAACTGGAGTTTCAGCGCAGGGAGGCATTCAAGGTAGATCGCATTCATAAGCAGGCTTCAGCAATCCTCATTATTTTTCTATTCTCCTGCTGGTATGTAATGCATTTGTGTTTTGTCCTTGCCAGAAGCATGAGCGCCAAGCACAGCAGCACTTCCAGCAACAGCAGAGGAGAAAAAGAGAAGAGGAAGAAAGGCAGCGGCAAGCTGAGTACCAGGCCCGGCGTGAGCGAGACGATGGGCGGTCGGATGCCTCTGGAGGCGACCACCATCACGAAAAGAGCCAAGGAAGCAAATCTAGATCGGGCGGAGGAGGTGGAGGGTCTGTGAGTGACAAACCGAAGAGACCCAGCTCACTGCTGGCCAACAATAACGTAATGAAATTCAAACAGATCATACCTCTGCAGAGCAAGTTTTCCTCTGGCACGGCCCGTTCACCACAGTCACCAACAGGGAACGAACCGAAGCTCCCAGGCTTCCTTAGTTTTAAGTTCCTCAAGTCTCCAGAAAACAAAAAGGAAGCAGCCGCAGCTTCAGCTTCAGCCAGTGCTAGTATGGCTACTCTCAGCCAAGAGAAATCTCAGTCCCCCAGCAAGTCCTTCAATCCCGGGAAACTGTTCAATTTCGGGAAATCGGATGGTGGAGCATGTATGAATGGGGCTCAACAAACAAAACTGGGGGAGGGGGTACAGCCAGCCGAGAAGCCTGTAACAAAGTCTGATCTCAATGATGTGCCAGATGAGATCCCATCACCCGGGGAAGAGGAACAAGAGAATGGACATTCATTAGACTCTGAGTCCTCAGGCCCTAAAATATAAATCCAATAAAAACACCTACTGTAGAAAAATGACTAACAAAAGGATGTAGAAAGTCCGCTCAATGCCCTTCGGCACAGTGAAAGACTGAGCCTGGAGGCTGTTAAGTAATAATGTGGGGGGAAATGAAATAGTGTTGTTGTTTTGTTTTGTTTTTGCTGAGGAGCATAGGCTTTTTCAAAGATGACTCCCCCTACATACACACACAATGCCTTTTGTCTACAATACACACAGGAATGCATGAGCTGCATTTCTAATGCGTTTTAAACATGATATTCCTGAAAGAATAGTGCAGTTTTAAGTTAACATGGTCAGAGAATTGTTAGCATTTTATGCACCGTTCGTAGTGTTTAAAAATATTTTACCATCGGTTTTATATCATACAATGAGACCATTTAAAAAAAAAAGAAAAAGAAAAGAAAAAAACAACACGGATTAATAACCTGAACATTTTCAGTTTGAACTGTGAGTGTTTTAATCCTGAAAACTTTTCTACTTTAAGCAGCTGGTTTAGTTTTAGCAGTTGCACCAGTATTTCATGAACATGGAGGTGCTGTGAACCTGCAAGTTATACAAATTCCTGCAGCACTAGAAAATATAGGTACAGTCTAAAGAAAATGCAATATCTCTATTTTGAATAACCGATACACCGGTTTGTGACGTAAGAACGTATGTAGGAATGCATCAAAACCCGAGGCAAGTTTGGCACGTGCAAAATTGTAAGTGAGAGAGCGTCATGTATGGATGGGTGAAGGAAGTGTTGCAGCTACTTTGAAATACAATCTCTTATTGCAGAAGTGCAGTAGCCGCTCGAACAGGCTTTTCCGTCTTATGTGAGTATATAGAAAATGCTGGAGACCAAGACTATCATGGTACTAAAATCCCCCCGAAAAATGTGTGAGTCCTCCTGTGCATCTTAATATATTTAACCTAGAGGATAGCATTTGACCTCAACATTTACTATTTTTTGGTTCTTACACTGGTATGGTAGAGGGATTTCTTGATTTGTACAGAAGACATTCCTTTAATTCGCAACTCAGAAGCCTGCTGGACCATCATAAAAAAGAAAAAAAAGAAAAAAAAAATACAGGCCTTGCCTTGAAAAGGAATTCTGTGAGGAAGTGTAGTAATGCGTAGCATTTCCATTTCCACAGTTCATACTAGTTGCAGCCTCAGAGAACATTTTGCACTAAATCCTACTGCTGGTGGGAGGGAAAGACTTTGCTAAGAATAGGAGAACACCAGCTTGCCTCATAATGTATGCAAATGCTTAATTATTGTTTTCATTGCAATGCACTACAGAAGCATTATTAACCCATCTGGTTTCTGTACATCTCGGTGCTTTCTCTAACTTTGGTCTAACCTGTTTATTTGCCTAATCATTCCTACCTTGTATATTCTTTGGATAAATTCTGATTTCATTACTTGCCAAAGCAAAACTAGCAGAAACACTTTTGTGCATCGTGATCAAGTTTCTTTGTGAAGCCATAATTGCTTGGAATATTTTACCAGAATATACTTTTAGTTTGCAAAAAAAAGAAAAAGGAAAAAAAAAAAAATCCTTGCAGCTCTAATTTTTTATTTTAACAGTGTTACAGAAGATGGAAACGGTTCCATTAATATCAGTATCATTTTTTTATCACATTAATACCATTAATTTAAATAAAAGTAAGCCTATTGTTAGATTTTAGCAATCTGCTTTTTGGCTGAACTGCAAATTAACACAAATTAATCAACGAAATAAAATGTATAAATGAATGATTGCAGAAAGTTAATTGACCCCAAAGTGGATAATCAAACCGTATGCACATATATTTGTTTGCCATTTTATTAGCATTACCCAAATAGAAAATGAACAAATGAAGTGAGAGGAGTGATAAGCCAGTTATAAAACAATTCTCTTGATATACCCATCAACGGATTTGAACTAAAAAAAAAAGCAATTCTGTTTATCATCATCAATGTACTTTTGATTACTTTTTTTATGTGAAAAGAATAACTGGTGTCAGAAAAGAAATATTACACAGTACACAGTTTTATTAGTTTTATCATGATGGGTAACAGGAACTATGCACTTAATTCCTCATTTCATTAACAGAGTTGGCTCGAATAACTGTTGCAATAATATGTCAGTCTGAACAATAATCCTTATTCATTCAGATCTGAGGTTGTATGTCCTGAATGTTGAGTAATGTCAACAAGTAGAATTTCAATAAGATGTGGTAACTAGTCTTTTTTGTTTTCTTTTTTTTTTTTATGTTAAACTTTGTTTTTCATGCAACTGTTCACCCATATCCAAATCACCTCTGTGCTTCCATTGGGTCTTAAATAAATTTGTTTTATTAATTTTATCCCCCTAAGATTTACACAATTCAATTTGGTGGTAGTTTGAATTTGTCTAATATTGCATCTATGTTTTAGTATACTTTAAAAAATTACATGTTAATCACATATAAATAAATTAATTTTTCCCTGTTAACAATGTTTTATACATATATAGCTGCTTAGATTTTATATTAGACATAACAGTCAGTCATATGCATCTCTGGCAGTATTATATATAATACATATATACACTATATATTATATATAATTCCTTAAAAAGTATGTTTACGAAAACAAACCCGAGACATGTACACAGCAAAGCAACGAGGTTTCGTATTCAACCAAGTATTTTCAACTACTCGAATAAATGTGTTAATTAGTATCAATTAAAACCAATTTTTAAATCTCAAACATATCATGTGTAAACTGTTGTGTATTTGGAACTCAGAACTAAGAATTCTTTGGCGTGTTAGGGCAACACACATGATGTTTCATGACCAGGTAGATAGAACTGTGGTCTGAAATAGATTTTAATTTCAATTTCATTATTTATTTATAACAATATTTCCTCGACAGAAAAAGTCTCTTAACTCCTGTGTCCAAAGTGAAATCTGATGTGGCTTTATATGGGGCACACTGTCGCTGTTCTAAAAACATGACATAAATAAGCTATAATTCATATAATTCGTACCCTGTTTTTCTTGAGTGTTACTCTGTGTTTATGGCAAAGTTTTGTGTCTTCGTTTAACTGAAGAGCAACATGGATGCTGCAAGGTTTTTGTCATATCCGTCCAGCAGTTAATGTCATCACCAGTTAATCATCAGTTCTTGTTGTTCAATAAGATCGGACGTTTATTTTTTAAGAATTATAAGAATACCTTATATGTGACTTAGGAACCGTGGTTTATGTTCAACCCTACTGTGAATAATTAATGGGCTATTGATTTATACTTTTAAGACATTGCCACTCGGAAGCGGATATGTGCGGTTACAGACAGTGGAAAAAAGAGAGCCTAGAAGTACTCAAGTGTGTAGAATTCCTTCTCTGAAGGCAACCTCACAAACTAACATGCTCTTCCAATACACCACTGTAAAGTTTATTTCATTTTTAAAGAAAATGATCATAAGAAAATGGTCTTTATTTATTTCTGTTGATTTATTTTTGTCATATTTTTGTAAGACCTGAAATGGAATAATAAACAGTTTTAAATTTACAGTTTACTGTCTGTTTCTGAGTTGTTAAAACTGACAGTGAGATTCATGGTACATGCTATTTAATCATTTTTATGATTTTTTTTATATTTATGTAATGAGAATTGTTAGTACCTTATACAAAACTCACCATTGTGGTTTAAAAGGCTGTATGAATACTCTGTGTATTTCAACAGATTTTCATTATAAGTATTGCTGGCACTTTGAGACACTTCTTTTGTGCACAGAGTTACTACTACTATTAAAGGCTTTATTTTTATTCATTTACCTTCCTTCGGTAACAGTAAAGGTTGGGGTCTGGGGCCATTCTCGGAATTTAGACATAATTTTTTAAAGGTGATACAAAAACATTAAGAGAACGGCCATAGGCTGGAACCTGAATCAAAGGTTTATATTAATGCACTTGTTTTAATGTGTCTAATTGTTTCTATTGTAACCACTTATTTACATTTATTATAAACTTTACATATTCTAAGACTAATACATTAGTCTGGTTAAGCCAAATGTATAATCGTTGATTGTTGACGTTTTTATTAGGAGACCTGGTTTTTATTGTGGGAAATGTCTGAATGTCACTGTGCTTTGTACGTCATTTTTTCTCATCTCAAAATGTGTTCATGACACATAAGCGTATGCTTTCTAGATAGGGAGGCTGGAGTGATCGGGAGGCTGGAGTGATAGGGAGGCTGGAGTGATAGGGAGGCTGGAGAGATAGGGAGGCTGGAGTGATAGGGAGGCTGGAGTAAAAGGGAGGCTGGAGAGATAGGGAGGCTGGAGTGATCGGGAGGCTGGAGTGATAGGGAGGCTGGAGTAAAGGGAGGCTGGAGAGATAGGGAGGCTGGAGTGATCGGGAGGCTGGAGTGATAGGGAGGCTGGAGATAGGGAGGCTGGAGTGATAGGGAGGCTGGAGAGATAGGGAGGCTGGAGTGATAGGGAGGCTGGAGTGATAGGGAGGCTGGAGAGATAGGGAGGCTGGAGTGATAGGGAGGCTGGAGAGATAGGGAGGCTGGAGTGATAGGGAGGCTGGAGATAGGGAGGCTGGAGATCGGGAGGCTGGAGAGATCGGGAGGCTGGAGTGATCGGGAGGCTGGAGATAGGAGGCTGGAGATCGGGAGGCTGGAGTGATAGGGAGGCTGGAGTGATAGGAGGCTGGAGTGATAGGGAGGCTGGAGATAGGAGGCTGGAGAGATAGGGAGGCTGGAGTGATAGGGAGGCTGGAGTGATAGGGAGGCTGGAGTGATAGGGAGGCTGGAGAGATCGGGAGGCTGGAGAGATCGGGAGGCTGGAGTGATAGGGAGGCTGAGAGATCGGGAGGCTGGAGTGATAGGAGGCTGGAGATCGGGAGGCTGGAGAGATAGGAGGCTGGAGAGATAGGGAGGCTGGAGTGATAGGGAGGCTGGAGAGATAGGGAGGCTGGAGAGATAGGGAGGCTGGAGTGATAGGGAGGCTGGAGATAGGGAGGCTGGAGTGATAGGGAGGCCGGAGAGATAGGGAGGCCGGAGTGATAGGGAGGCTGGAGTGATAGGGAGGCCGGAGAGATAGGGAGGCCGGAGTGATAGGGAGGCCGGAGTGATAGGGAGGCCGGAGAGATCGGGAGGCTGGAGAGATAGGGAAGCTGGAGAGATCGGGAGGCTGGAGGATCGGGAGGCTGGAGTGATCGGGAGGCTGGAGAGATCGGGAGGCTGGAGTGATAGGGAGGCTGGAGTGATCGGGAGGCTGGAGAGATCGGGGGGCTGGAGAGATAGGGAGGCTGGAGAGATAGGGAGGCAGGAGTGATAGGGAGGCTGGAGTGATAGGGAGGCTGGAGTGATAGGGAGGCTGGAGAGATAGGGAGGCTGGAGTGATAGGGAGGCTGGAGTGATAGGGAGGCTGGAGAGGTACTGTAACAAAACTGTAACATAGACAAGAACAAGAACTAACTCCTCTCCCAGATGTTTTAAACAACAAAATCGAACTGTATTGCATTACACTGTGCGATGTAATGTTAATTTATAAATGAAAACCATAATCGTAGTAGAATTGCTGCAGTAAACAACACTCTGATGTACACAACACCACAATCTGTGCTGTTACTCTCTACATAAACAGGCCGAAAATGTATAAAATGTAACCCTTTTAATAAAACATTGTTTTATAGTATAACTCATATACAAGGACTCCGATAACAAATTAATTTTAAATCGTGTTGTTTAATATTCATAACTTACTGGATATGTAAATTAGCTTATGATGTCAGCTGGCGACATCTTTTTTTTTTTTTTTTTTGCAATTCCCCTCTGAAAAGAGGCGGGTATATTGTGTAGATCTGGCAACCCACCGCCCTCTGTTAGCTGCAGTGCCCCGGCTAGTCATACGTACATTCACTGTGTTATTACACTTATTTTATTTAAAGCGGATTTCATTACTGTGTTTTACTGTGAGTTTGGCCAAGAAAACAAAAACAAGACTCGGATTCGACCTGGATGTACGACACGTCGATCTCGGTCACTTTGTCGGTATAAAATTAGTTTTGGCCCTGTGCTTGTTTGTGCTCCAGCAGCTAGCCGTGTAATCCAGTGTTTGCTGCGAGAGCGCCTGGAACTGAGGGCTTCCCAAGGCAGCACTCGTCGATCCTATTCACAATATCACGATGGACAAAGTAAGTATTTCTTTCGTTTGTTTGTTGTTTACTTATTTACTCATTTTATTACAACATATATTCGCTAACTTATCCAGAGCTGCATTTTTATGCGAGCTACGTAATATCGCTAGCCGGCTAATGTAGCTGAGGGTTAGCCGGTTTTATTTTGTGCCACATTTCAGAGCAGTTGCTGACCGGATTTATGTCTTCTAGTCGACTCTACATCACGTAGAATAGTTAGTGTATATATCTCACATACTTTAAATCATATTTTGTAATGTATTATTGTTTATATTGAAATAGCAGCATGGTTGTGTTAGCAGTGTAGCTAGGAGCCGAGGAGGTATGCCGTGTCGACTCGGTCTGACTCCTGTTCTTGCCTGTTGTTAGTGAGTCGAGGCGATAGTTTATTTTAGTAAAGATACAGTAGAATATAAGTTATAATATAATGTCATATGAGCGCATATTATTCACATTGACCTGTGATTGGGAATCAGACTCGGTTAGAAGGTGACATGAGCTTCCAGTTAATCAGATGGAGATGTTGATAGGAAACGCCCAGGCTGGTCCAAAACACACACAAGCTTCATGCCAGGCCTACACACACACACACACACACACACACACACACACACACACACACACGTTTGTCTGTACGTGAACCAGTTATCCTTTTACTGTGATGTTATATATTTGTCACAAATTGAAGTGATTTGCTTAATAATGTTATAGATGACCCATAATTGGTATTTCCGAGCATCTGGTATTTGACTCTTAGTGTTCTGGACATTATCCTGATAGTATGTGTAGAAAAAAATACATTTGAAATACTCTTATTTTTTATTAATATTATATATTGTCATTTGCTGGTCCCTTGGGCAATACTCTTAACCCTGAACTGCTCAGTTGTATGAATGAGATGATCGTAAGTTCTGGATACGGGCATCTGCCAAATGTTGTACTTGTAATCATTTATCTGTGAGCCTACTAACTATTCAGATGCATCTTGTTGATTAACACAAACAGACAGACAGACAGACAGACAAGCTGGCAGACAGCCAGCCAGACTGACTGACTTCTTACTTACTGACTTACTTTCTTTAGGGGGGAAAAGATTGATTATTGCACTTGAACAGTGAATAAACAGTTTCTGTGCCATGCCTTCAATAGAACAAAATTGTCACTTTCAGGGAAGCTATAATAAGTTTCAATACAAATAAAAATAGTTGCAGCCTGGGAAGCCACTGTGGCTATTTTTCAAAAAGCAACAGTATCAGAAGCTTTCTATTGTGCAGTCTGAGGCAGATGTCTGATATTTGGGAACAGAATCATGTAAGACAGTTCTAGGAGGTAGTTATAACAAAACGTTTTGATGACAAACATTCACTTAGTTTTGCTAGTCACATGACTTTTTTAAAATTTTTTAAAGAAATGTATCAAGTGTGTTGGCATCTTAGTTTATGTGCTTGTCTTTTGGCACATTTTGGAGATTTTTGGATACCTTTCCGTTCTACCAGTAGATTGCGATCGACATATTGTACACCACTGGTCATAACCTAATAATGTCATGTGGTGTCAGTCTTAATAAGTGAATTCAGACTGTGGAGAAGGATTCCCTTTTTCTCAAATTTGTGTTAAACCCTCGCATATCGCGTGTCCTAATGTAAGCGTTTTCTACATATAACCATTCTGTCCATTTTGCAGGCGGATTTCCTGAAAGGTCTTCCAGTCTACAACAAGACCAACTTCAGTAGATTCCACGCAGACTCAGTGTGCAAAGCATCGGTAACATTTTTAACCATTTCGAAACAATCCCACTTTAAGAGCTGGTTTGGTCGTCTCAATATTCAGTAGACACGTTGATCACTTTCAGTTGTTAATTGCATTTACAACGTTTTTTGCCAATTTGTTACAGAACAGAAGACCATCAGTTTATCTACCAACACGAGAATATCCATCAGAGCAGAGTAAGTGTTTGTGACTTGCTGTATATACATAAACAGATTATACACATTACATATATGGATGATAGAAATCCACCAATCACTGTATGTTTCCTGCATTCACAGTTATTGTCACAGAGAAAACAAATATTCTTCTGCGCTACCTTCACCAACAGTGGGACAAAAAGGTACGTGTTGCACACTGAAATTGACTTCAGCAGGGTGTATCGGAGTATAAGCCACAATAATTACAAGCTTATCCTTGCACGCTCGACAAACCGCATCATGCAATGTCACATTCATTTTGGTTTAACATCTACACTATTCTCCGTGCTCGGAGTGAAGACATCAACCACTGCGTATGAACAAAACTGTTGAGCTTCTCAAATGTTGTGCTAAATGGAGATTGTGATCTGTTCTGGTACAGATCTGGTTCTGGTTTAATAACAAAGTTCACTCTTCTAGCAAACACTGTAGGAGCTACTGTTATTATTTTGAGATGTACAGAATAGTTTCTCACTTTTGCACAAAATTCTGCCTCATGATTCGAATGTCTGCTCCATAGTGTATTTATTCTTCTGATCTTTGTCATTTTTTTTATGTAGTTCAGAAAGATAATCCTGAAAAACACTATTTCGGGATGCAGATCAATTTGTTTCCCTTCTGCCGTCAGTGTGACTCCACAAATCCCTATTTATAAATAAGTAATAAGAAAGGTACCTCTCTAAGTAAAGGCAATCACAGTGCTTCAAAAACAGGAACTGCAATCCACAAAGCAAATATACTCACTCGCAGTGCATTTTATTAGAAATATTATACTAATACTGAGCAGGGCTTCTCTTCGCTCTCTGTTCTTTGCTTCAATATTTCATGGCCTGGACGCCACAAAATGTTGGAAACATCATGCCATTGCGGTAGATTCTTCCATTTTACTATGTGCCAACGGTGATATATTGTATTACTTTTGGCTGGGAAGGTTACTGAAGAAAACTGAACTCATTGTCATGTTTATTAAACCAGTTATGCTACGTGACCTGTTGCATTAGTTGTGGAATTCAAGTGATGATTAACAGCCCAAAGAAAGCATTCCCCACACCTTTACACCACCTCCACCAGGCTGGACTGTTTAGAAGAGCCTGGCTTTGTTCGTGGATTTGCCATGTACCATCAGTGTGCCTCAGCAGAAATTGAGATTCACGCGTTTTCAGTAATTACATGTCCAGTGTTGGTGAACCTGCACCCACTGTAGCCTCAGCTTTCTGTTCTTGGCTGAAAGAAGTGTAACCTGATGTGGTCCTCAGTTGTTTGAACTCATCCACTCTGTTTCAATGTGTATTGGATTCTGCTTCACCACACTTGTACAGTGTTGATCTAAGTTACTGCAACATTTCTGTCAGCTCGAAACCCGTCTATGTTGACCCTCCGTCAACAAGTTTTAATCTCTAGAGCTGCTGATCACTAAATATTGTTTTCTGGATTGCACCTGAAATTCTGAACTCTTGACACTAGTGAGTGAAAGTCCCCGGAGATGAGCAGTTACAGAAATACTCATTAGCCCATCTGTGATATTCTCACTCTATAAGTTCAAATGATCGATCATTTAGTCATATGAACAGTTATGTTTTAATAGGAATCCTCAAAAGCTTGATCATCACAATTAATGCATAAAGACATGTGCATGAACATCAGGCATTCCCTTTATATGGAGTGTAATGGCTCAGCTCCAGGACATAGTCCTATCCGTTTCCTCTTCATCTGATTACAACTCCGTCTCACAGATGTAAATGCACTCGAGAGTAAAATGCAGTTTAGTGGGTCTTTCTGATACGCACTTAGCAATCCCCTAATGATTGTTTTATGTTCTCCCGTAAGCAGATCTAATGTTAGCGTAATGCAATGAAGGTTTTACTTTTCAGCGTGGCTTTCATTTTCTGCTCGTCAATAATGAAAAGCAATAACATTTGTGTATTACATCTGGCAGGTTTATGCCACATATCAATGTGATGGTGAATTTTCTTATTTATTTATTTTTGGTATGGTTTTTGAAAAGCTTTTATTGATTGTATAGAATTATACAGAGCCCCATTAAAGGGAACGCATAATAATTCTTTAGATGGATTCATTATTTCTGGCATAGCGTGCTGAGTAATATTTTTTGATGCATTGTATTTGCAGAATGCAGCCAAGAAGCGGGAACGGGAGCAAGAGCAGGGTGAAGGAGGGAGTCCTGCACCTTCACGCAAAATTGCGCGGACCGACAGTCAGGAAATGAACGAAGACTCCTAAACTGGATTGTTACCCAATAGCACAGGGACAGGCACAAATAAATAAATAAAAAAAAGAAAGAAAGAGAGCCTTTTCAGAATAATACATGGTCTACATTTCTTGTAGACACCTGCACACGAGACTGGCTTTAAAATGAAAGAGAAAAGTGAGACCTTTTTATGTTGGGGTTTTTTTTTTTTTTTTTTTTTTTAATTGAGCGCTTCCTGTCAAACTGTCCCATTGTGCATCCTTGCAGCCTGGTGATAAACACTTGGGGTCACTGTTAGCTTCCACTGCCAGAATCTGTGGACTTGGTGCACTGACGTTTGCTCAGGTAGAGTAAGGAGACTTGATTGCTGGCCCTAAGATACACTTCAAAACGCAGGAATTTATCAATGTGTGGCAAACTTAGAAGGCATCACACAGTGTTGTGTGTGTGTGTGTGTGTGTGCAAATTTTAAACCCCAGTTTAAGTCATTCCCATTAGCTCAGCTGTGAATTTCTTTTTGTGCCGAGAGGCACGTCAGTTCATAGACACGTGGTAATTAAAACCTTTTGTTTGGACAAATTTAGACGTAGGAGTATTGATAGAAGTGGTATCTTCCAAGCTTGTGCCTAATTGTGCATGAATGCACTGTTAAGCTTTTGATCTTTCGTATTGATCATGTCTTGGACACCGTTTCAGTGGAACTGTCTTGATTATTTTAAATTACTCACCAAATATTCAATCAAATTTGGGTCTTCTCTTGAAGCTGTAAATGATGTTGAGGAAAATGAGTAACGCTGTCCATCTTTTTTGGCTCTTTGCACATTCTAAGGCAGTTGGATTTTCACTGAAAATATGATTTCAAACCCTGTGTGTGACCAGTTCGGGTATTCTGGTGTTCCCCTGCACATGATTGTTATACTTCAAAAATGGCAAATCTAGTTTGTTATATACTGTATGGACAAAAGTTTGTGGACACCTGACAATAAGATTTGTATAGTAAAGAGGTCTGGGGTGCATTCCGCTTTACAATTTATCCCAAAGTTGTTCAGTTGGGCTGAGGTCAGTATTCTATAGCAGCCCATTCAAGATCGTCCACTCCAAACACTCAACCATATATTCATGGAACTCACATTGTGTACAGGGATATTGTCATGCTGGAACAGGTTTGGGGCTCTTGGATCACGTAAAGGAAAAACTTAATGCTACCTCATCCTTAGACAGCTTATACATTTGCATGCCTCCAACATTGTGGTATCAATTTGGGGAAGAACCACGTATAACTGGAGAAATCAGGTGTCCCAATACTTTTGTCAATATAGTCTATGTTGGCGTTCAGTGCCATGCTTTGGTTCTACGCTTGGCCTTCAAGCACTAATCAGAGCTACACTACTATCTTTTATTTGCTCGAGTAAACATGAATGGGATAAAAATGTTTCAATCAGATATGTTTGTGATACAGCAACAGGTAACATCTGTTTAAATCGTTTTCTGCATGTGGCCCTCTTGTTTTTAATTAAAATCTATCCTGTTCATGGTGTTTACACCAATGACTAAACGCAATGTGAAGAAAGGCTAAGGTGTCAGTAGTTTGTCTTTAAGTATTCCTTTTCCCCCTTCACTGCAAAGTTTTGTTGTGTGTTTGTTGTATTATTAAAATTTTGCAATGCAGAACCGGCCAGTGGTGTTGGATAAACCATGTGTAAGACTCTCTAGAATTTACTTTGGCAGTTAAAAAAATAAGCTATAAAGATAAACTATTTACACTTACCTAAAGTATCATTTTATTGCATTCTGTTAAGATTTTACATGTACCTGCCTGTGACTATAGAGATATATATATAGTGTACACTGCAGTTATAAGAGCTAAAAAAATTATTACAGATGATTGGAATTGGGTTATCATTTATACTTTATAGTTTCAATGTATGGGTTTTACGTTTAGCCATTTGGCAGATGGATCGTATTCAGATTAACTAACATTGAGACAAGTTGATTTCACCACTGAAGAGCCGGACCAGAGAGAAGGACACACAAGTGGAGTGCTGGCAGAAGGGATTACATATAAAGTCGGAGTACATAATCAGATATATAAATTCGACTTGTGTGCAGATTTGAACAGATTGTTTAATCAGTAGTTGATGTCACATGGTCATGAGAGTTCTATCATCTCCATCAATTAACACCGATTATAAGAGGTACACATGAATGAGACAGTAAGGAGCTAAAGGAGGAGAATGGTGATGTCTTGATTACAGAAATGCAGTTTACTTGATTGGATTAGATTAGATGCTACTTTGTCATTGTGCAAGCAACATGTACAGAGCCAATAAAATCCAGTTAGCATCTAACCAAAGGTTCATAAGTGTCCTATTTACAACAAATAAATAGTAGTGTGATAAATAAGGGTATGGGGTCCATATGTACAGGGATGAGGGTGAATAATGTACAGAAGGTGCAGTAGGTATATATATATATATATATATATATATATATATATATATATATATATATATATAGTAATGTACAATATACTGTGCAAAGATATTGAGATAATGTACTCAAATGACGATATAGTTATGTAGAAGTTTGAATGTTGTATGATAGTGTATATACAGAATAAATATGGATGGAATATACAGTAGTGCGGTGATAAGTTATGGATGGTGCAAAAATGCATAATGGATAAGCAGTGCAAAAAAAAAACAAAGTGACAATGCAGTTGTGTATTTTGAAATTGTATGATGATCAGCTGTTCAGTGCAGTAACAGCCACAGCCAAAGCTATTCTTCAGTCTGTCTGTGCGGCTCTGAGGCACCTGTAGCGTCTGATGGGAGAAGGGTGAATAGTCCATGATTGGGGTGAGAGGTATCTTTAATAATAAAGGTTTTCACCACCCTCTGAAGGGCTTTACGGTCCGAAGCAGTGCAGCTGCTGTACCGTAAAGCTGCTGTATTGAGATGCAGTTAGTGAGGAATGCTCTCAATGGTACAGCAGTAACGGTTCTCCAGTATCTTGTAGCACAGACGACACTTTTGAAGTCTCCTCAGGAAATCCAGGCTCTGTTGTGCCTTTCTGATCAGGATAGTGTGGTTGTAAATTAAAATCTTCTAAACCAGTTATTAGTCACCTCTAAAGCAAACAGGCAGGAACCTGACACCCTGTCGTAAACATAGTCATGGATCAGTGATGTGAAGAAAAAAAAACTGACGCTCACTGAATATTCTTTTTTTATTGCACCAGAAAAACTGAGAAAACTTCTAGAGTGTTGTGCATTTAAATCCCAGAAGACCACCCCATACCAACAATCATACTATAGACAAAATCACAGAAATCTCTTTTTTGTTCTTTTCTGATGGTTGAGGTGAACTTCTGCCGTCCCCTATAGATAGATACAACTTTATTATCATTGCATTGTACATGTACACAGCAACAAAATGCAGTTTGGCATCTAGTAGTGCAAATAGTGTAGATTAATATGTAGCATATTTACAGCATGTGATTTATATGAAAGCATATGTACAGTGAATAAATATAAAACAGTGCAGAGATGTGTGGACATCATTGAGAAGTACAGACAAATGTTATAAGGCATTGAAGGGGAAATGTGCAGAAGTGGAAAGTTATTTATTTTTTCATTTAGATTATGGCATTTAAGAAATGTGCAAGCTGAATAAACAAGTCTACTATATATATATATATATATATATATATATATATATATATATATATATATATATATATATATGCACACATTATATACATGAATATGAAATGTTGGGCAGAATATACAGTAGGGATATAAAGATACATATAGATAAAATAGTGCAGATGTAATGAGAAGTAAAAAAGATATACTATGTAATATGTACATTGTATGTATAATTGTACACAGGTTATATATCTGTATGACTGTATACATTGAGCTGCTGCCACATAATTGGCTAATTAGATAATTGCATGACTGTGTAGATAACCAATAATAATCACCCTGGGATTAGAAAACCTGTCATACATGTCATGTACCAGGAGGATTGGCACAGTGATTTCAGCATTATACACCTCATCACAACAGTCACAACTCAGGGCAGATGAGTTACAACAGCTGAAGACCATGTCGAGTTCCACTTCTGTCCATCGAGAACAGAAATCTGAAGCTGCAGTGGCACAGGCTTATCAACATTGGACTGTGGAAGATTGAGAAACCATAGCCTGATCTGATGAATCTGGATTTCTGCTATGGCACACTTATAGTAGGGTCAGAATTTGGCACTAACAGTTTTAATGCATGAACCTTACCTGCACTGTGGGAACAGTACAAGCTGGTGGGGGTGGTGTAATGGTGTGGGGATGTTTTCTTGGCAGAAGGGTGGTTAATCCTAATCAATCATCTCTTAAATTCCAGACAGTGTGAGTACTTTTGCTGACTCTGTGTATCCTTCCATTGCTTTTTGCAAGTTAGTATAATGTAGTTCGACCTGGTTACATTTAGTCTGAGTTCTGGAGCATGTATGTTTGTTTGTTTGTTCTGTTTTAAAATCCCACTCTGCCGTCCTGAAGGTGAATCTAGCCAATCTATTAATAAACCAGATGAGGGCGCAATTGCTATTGGAGAATAGGAGAAGCTTCATAACTGCTTGTTGTGGCAGAAGATGGCCTGCAGGTGTAATCCCTCTCTAATCTGTTGGTTTACAGTCAATCGAACAAAAAGACATAAACAGGCTTGGATGAAGGAGAACAACAGATGCACACGGTTTAAAAGATTCCCACAGGGAAGAAAACCAGGTGCCATTTTTAAGCGTTTGAGACAGAACAACAGATTCAGGTTGGGATTAAACTGTTGGATTATCGGCAGCAGATTATCAGCAATGATTTTCCACAACCATTCAACTGGATGAAGAGCAATTATTACAACTTGTTTATGCATCGGTTTAGCTGTTTATCAGGTAAGAAACTTGCTAGAGGAAGTGAATTCCAATAGAACTCGTCTGATCGCAAATTACAGTAACACTGAAATCTTTATTACAGTTGACAGTTTCCTACATTATAATCTTTTAGGTCGTTTTGATCAAAATATATGATACTGGTTCTCACCTGAATAGTCTTAAAACCCCCAAAACATCTAAACATGAGTCCATTGCATAAGTCACTGAATGCAAAATGGTTAAACCAGTTGTCATAATCTGTCAATCTTATTTTCTTAAAATTTCTATGAAACCTTTTCATTTTTTTGTAAACGTGTCTTAAATTAATTAATTGTGCAGATGAATCTTAAATGCTACATTTGAAGGCAAGCGTATGGCATCAGATAATAAGTGATCAACTAGTTCTCTAAAAATAAGATCAAAGGTCAATCTCTTGAACCTTCAATTGGTGAGAAAATACACACAGCAAAACACAGAATTACAATTTCTGAACATAGACGAACAACCAAGAAACGAAGGCACACCATTACAGTAGAGATGTAGGTGTGAATCCTGTCTGGCTTGCAATTGATAGTTCACGTACAGTATTATATACATTTGTGCTATTGAAATTCATAGACGCCATAAAGAAGAAATTCAGCCTTGTGCATTTTAAATCATCGTAATTCAAACCGTAGTTTGCATCAAGAAATAGTGAAACCGTGCACTCGTATTGACTATCTTATTTGAGAACAATGACAAAAGGACTTGTTATTCTAATGGCAATAAATATGTTCATTGACAAAAATACTTGCTTTAAGGAGATGAGAAAAGAGAAAAGTGCACGCTTTTGCAAGTAAGCCAATGTGTAGTGCTGTTTCTACTGTGTTCTGAGACATGTACTTACTGATTTGCAAGTATTAAGAACTATTCGAGAAATGCTCCAAAGCAACTGAGAAAAACTGTAATACCCAAGAACAATAATGAATGGTTTATATGAATTTGATCCAATATTTATCCATTAATGCAAACAGCTTTTGTAATATTTGTCTAGTTATTGTTATTATTATTTAATAGAAAAAATGCTCCAAATTTTTCCACAAACAACTGTAAATGTTAATGTAATGGTTACAGATTCAGTTGCAATCCTGTTTACAGTCACTTACAGAGAATGCATGCTCCTAAAATCTGCTGTTGTCTGTCAAACTCCAACAATCTTTCATCTACACATGAGAAATCTTATACATTTTTCTTATTTCTCTAGCTTGATGGGTGTAAATACTGTTCTTGGGCAGCAGCAGAATGAAGAACAGTCCTTGGAAAAGATTTGTAGTGTAATGAACACTACAGAAAATAATATGTTGTAAAATCTAAAATAGATATAATGAAATTATTAGAAGCACCGGCAGGTTTTTTTGTTCAGCAGGATGAAAGCAGTAACAACATTGTAATAAAATATAAATAAGTATGTAATAAGTAATAATAAACAACTCAACTTGACATTCGGCACCTCTGCTCCTCTTGTGTTAGATACAGCAGGTGTGCGTTCATTCACAAAGGGCCAATATCATTAACTAGGGTTGCCAGGTTCCTTCTCATAATTTACACATTCATTTGAAACCATTTTTAAAAATGCACTGAAAAACGAAGACAGTTTGCAGGTCACACACACAGTTGTAAACAGAGTCATATATATATCGTTTGAACTAGTTCAATCTGGCAACCTAATTATCAGTTATGTCCTCAGCTCCTCCTCTGAGCATGGGGCTGAGTGCGTCTTGCCCCAGTGGCCCTCTATTTGAACATAGAACTCAATTAGTCATAGTTTTCTTTTCTTTTCTTTTTTTTTGCCAAAACAACTTTTTTAACATTTAGAAAGGCAAGCAGATCAACACATTTAATTTAGATTTAAATGAAGATTTTTTTGTAATCCTGGATGCTGAAAATCAGAATTTCAGACAACTTTATAAAGTTTTAATGGCCCCTGTGGACAGATGGCAACTGATACAAAAAAAAATGTTTTTAGACGTTTTAAACGTTTTTAGATAGAAATATATTACAATATGTATTTTTCATTTCAGAAGTGCAGAGTCAACCGTTTGTGTTGAAATTCTCTCAGCCACAGGTGATCACTATGCTGACTGGCTTTATAAATGGAATCCTTTGCTGTTTATCGGGGAAGTCCGCAAACATTGTGGTCCCTATAATAACGTCTGATCCTGCAGACCATTTCGAGTTTGTGGAGGTAAAACCTGGCAGAGTGATGCGTATTTGTCATATTATGCCTCAGCGAGCTGTGATCGAGGAACCTGACACAGGGGAGGTGGGCACTGTGAGCTGTCGGAGGAAAATCACTGTGTATCACAGCGGACAGTTATTCATTGAGAACATAAGTGAAGCGAATCCCCCTGAGCTCGTGCACTGCCATAATGAAGAGAGTGCGCTGGAGATGGATGTTGTGGACTGTAACAAAAAAGCCTCAGGACACCTTGTAGAGTCTGGCAATAATACAATAGCACATGAGCAGCCACGGCGCAGATGGTCCAATGGTAAGCCGAAGCGTACCGTGATGATCGACTGTGAGCGCAAGATCACCCGGTGCAAAGAGACCCACCCTGATGTGGCCTTGTTCTTCATTCATGGAGTAGGAGGCTCTATGGATATTTGGGAGAGCCAGCTGGACTATTTCTCTCAGCTCGGTTATGAGGTGATCGCACCAGATCTAGCTGGACATGGAGCCAGTTCCGTACCTCAAATCACAGCCGCCTACACATTTTACGCTCTTGCTGATGATGTAAGAATCATATTCATGAGATATGCAAAACGGAGGAATATTCTCATCGGGCATTCATACGGGTAACGGGTCAATTCTTTCTGTGCTGATCCGATGAATGGTGGTTTTATTTGTTTGTTTGTTCTTATAGATGATTTGTTCTTCCTGTATCTCTTTAGTGTGTCTTTCTGCACTTTTCTGGCTCATGAGTATCCAGACCAAGTTCACAAAGTGGTGATGATTAATGGTGGTGGCCCTACAGCCCTGGAACCCAGCCTCTGTTCAGTCTTCAATCTGCCAACGTGTGTCCTCCACTGGTTGTCACCCTGCTTGTCGTGGAGCTTCCTCATGTGAGATTAAAGCCGCAAGCATGTCATTCCTCCTACTGCGATTCTCTGACTAAAGGTTTGTTTCTCTAGGGCTGGTTTTGCTCGTCATGGCCCAAAGGAAAAGAAAATTATGAAAGAGAAAAATGCCTTCAATGTATCACCGTTTGTGCTGCGGGCGATGATGAATGGGCAGTACTGGCCAGAGGGTGATGAGGTGTATCATGCTGAAATCACTGTCCCAATCCTCCTGGTACATGGCATGTATGACAGGTTTGTGCCAATACAAGAAGACCAGCGCATGGCAGAGGTAAACATTTTAGTGCTTGGTGATCAGAACACTACTGTGCACCAACAAAATTATGGAATACTAAAGTCATAATATAATTACTCAATGTTTTGACAGATATTACTGCTTGGCTTCCTGAAAGTCCTAGAAGATGGAAGCCACATGGTGATGATGGAGTGTCCTGATGCAGTCAATACATTGTTGCATGAATTTTTCCTTTGGCAACCAGCCACTGCCTCCAAACCCAAACAGGAAACAGCACATCAAGCAAACACTAGCAAAACCAGCACCTTCAAAGATACAGCGAAGCTGGCAACTGTTCCCATGACTACAACACTACAAGAAGACTCAATAAGGCGAAAGACTACACATTGTGCATAAAGACTTTTTAGATCATAAAGACTTTTTAGATCAGGGTTGTCCATAGAGGGTGCTGAGTTTCTGTTTAATCAGTTGGTTTTAATGTTTAATATCTGGAGTCCCTAGTGTTTGGTTGGAATGAAACATTGACCCACAGCAGCCCATTTGGTATAAGATTGCTCGACACCCCGATTTAGACAGATTTACTAGATTAGTCAGTGCAGGAGAGAAAAAATAAAAGAATTATATATAAATATTTCTACTTAAATACAAAAAAAAAGGACTTTTAAGAATCCCAAATGCTTATAATAAAAATAAAAATAAACCTCTACAGTGCCTCCCTCTGGTGCTGTGCTGCCCATGCAGATACTAAAGTTAAAGTCCAAACCCATAATTAAATGTGTGCAGGCTGCCCCGCTGAGGACAGACCCTCACTCTTCAGGGTGTATACTTCAAAACAGGAAGTAGCTCACCATGATCCTGACCCCCCCTTTTCAAAATTAATAATGACTGAATTTATCCAAAACATTGTTTACCAAAACATAGCATAGTAATGCATTGTGCAAATGTGTCCTTCTCCAATAGATGTTTAATATACAGCTGGAATTTATTTTCTAGTTATAACTGAATAAACACTCTAGGAACCAAAAAACGGTTTGTGTGATTATGTTTTACCATAAATTATGGTACGTATTTTTCGGATTATAAGCCGCTACTTTTTCCCACGTTTTGAACCCCGCGGCTTAAACAACGAAGCGGTTTATTTATGGATTTTTCGGGGTTTTTTTTCCTGGTTTCACAAACTTCAAGCCAAAAAAATGAGCCCTATAACGTTAGATCAATGAAATTTCTGAATGGAAACGAAAAAAAAAAAGAACGCACCTCACCTGTGTTCTGAGCTGCACGGCATTGGGAGAAAAAACTTTTTTTTTTAACGCATGACAAAGCCAAAAGATAAACTCTCGAGAGAAATAGTTGTGAAAGGAAGGAGGAAGACAGTGAACAATGACTTTCTTGGTAGGCTACTGTTTAGATACAAGCCTTGTAACACGTTGAGTCTGGGTGAAGGGAGAGCTCGCTAACTCCAGTTGCAACAGAAATCATATAAGCACAGACAGGTTTCCAAAACTCGTGCTTTTTTTATTTTTCTTGGCAACAGCGTTACGGGTTAGTCAAAGAAACTTAGAAATAAGCATCAGAAAATAATAAGGACATAATCCTCGGTCTTGCACACATGCAGTAATAGCGGAAAATGCAGTGCCAGGCTATTCCCAAAATACCGCTATGCTCCTAAATGAAGCGCAACATATTTCACCTGTTACACCGTGTGTAACGTGTCTTTCCTTAAAGCCTGTGTAAAGTTCATTAGTTTCAGTGTAGCGGCTTATAGACAGGTGCGGCTTATGTTCAAAATAAAAATATTTGTAAAATTCAGTGGGTGTGGCTTATATATGGGTGCGCTTTATAATCCGGAAATTACGGTAGTCAATATAACGTTTTTAACGTTAAAAACAAAACAATAAACAAGACAAATTTCATGTGTTGGAAGTCACTTTTATTTACATCAATTATGGTTTACTTCAGAGGAATGAAGCGGGAGGAGTGGGTGGCTCCAATACCAGGGCGACCGTGCTTAACAGGCTTGTATGTAATGGAGAATTCTCCAAGATAGTGACCGATCATCTCAGGCTGTGAACAGAACAAATAAAATTACATTAGTCATTTACATTTCTCCCTCATCTCAATATGAAAAAAGATGAGAAATAGTGTTGGAGTTTTGATGTCTGTGTACACACACAGCAGCACATCTTCAGAGATTAATTGCACACAAAAAAGAAAAGAAAAAAGAAAAAGAGAAGTTGTCCCCTGACTTAACAGGCCAGTGCTTAATCAGTACAAACAGCCATTTTATAAATGTGTCTTTAGATTATTCAATGTTGTTGAAAGATAATGATTTAATTCCAAGTCTGAATCCAGATTAGACTCATCTTTTTTCCACTCCCTCACCTTGATTTCAACCTGGTTGAAGGTCTTGCCGTTGTACACGCCGACCATGGAGCCCACCATCTCAGGCAGGATGACCATGTCCCGCAGATGGGTCTTCACCACCTCAGGCTTTTCCATAGGAGGCGCCTCCTTCTTAGCCTTGCGCAGGCGTTTGAGGAGAGACTGCTGCTTCCTCCTCAGGCCGCGGTTCAACCTTCTCCTCTGGCGAGCGCCATACAGCTGCATGAGCTGCTCGCTGAAATAAACACAAATAAACCAGTTACAAAACTAAACCATAGGAGCACAAATATCCACGTCTTAGCTGGAGTTTGGTTGCCATATAGTTTCTTGGCAGAATATTAGAGAACAATTCTAGCTAAACCAAACCAACATTATCTGAATTGGTTGTTTTATAGTCTGGTGCATTAGATTCAAGATTGTGTCAAACTTTTATATAAAACAACTTGCATTGAAATGTAAACCTGATCAGCTGCTCAGAAAACTGTGCATTAAATAAACTATAAATATAAAATAAGTAAAGATTGTGGTAGTTAAAAACAGCACTTCATTTAAATGTGCAAAATGGGAGAACAAAATACATTAAAATCACATGATCTGTTTGTTGTCAAGAGCAACACCAGGTACTGAAAATCTTAGAGCACCTGCTTAAAAACAGATCAACCGCCTGATTTTCATACCTGTTACCATGATTTATAAAAAATAACAAAAGAAAAGTATATCAGTACTTATTACAGGCTCATATCTATAGCCAATACCACCAAGTACATTTAAAATAAAGGGTGTGTCTGGTTGTGAATTACTGCTGCTTACATCCTGGTCATATTCACCAAGTTCAGGAATGTATGCAAATTAAAAAGCGAGTTGAGTGGAAAATAACGTGCTATAAGAATTAGTATTCTGGACACTTTAAATCACAAGCGTCGCACGATCGATGTTTATTTACGCATTTAAAACCATGAATGAATTCACGTCAACAAGAGTGCATACTACTGCCTCAAAAACAGTGTATTAACCTCATCCCATCTCCGTCTGCTCAGGTTCTGTTTATGTTGTATCTTTGCAGAGCTTTTTGAAACGTCTCACAAATCCTGCGTCTCGACTCGTATTAAAATTCTAATTCATAAAATCTGAAGTGACCCACGAAAACAATCGACTCAAGCACGTTGGAAGCGTTTACATGCGTATCCAGCCAATCAGAACCGAGCGTTCATACTGACCTCATTTAGTTTTTCTACTTGTATTAAATGGTGCACTGACTTTTCCCCATTCTGAACCCCCAAATGAATGTTTATAACAAATAAACTTTGATATGATTTGAATGAAATCAGTCAGTCATACTGGAACTGTTCAGTTTATCCCAAGAATGTAAATTAAAGAGGCTTCCACTTTTACCTAAAAACACTACAGCAAAATTAATTCTTCACATATCCCAGCTTATATCCCCGGGTCAGCCATGATACAGCGCACCTGAAGCAGAGAGGGATGAGGGCCTTTGCTCAGGGGCCCAACAGTGACCAGGTTGGTGATACTGGGACTTGAGGCTCCTTGTTCCTGATCAGTAACCCTGAACCTTAATAATGGAGCCAATATTGTCCTCAAAATATAATGAACACAGAGATGGAGAAGAGACAGAAAGGCAGGATTTCTCTCTGAGCATGACAGAATGCGAAGGTCCTGCTACTCACTAGGACATGTCCAGGAGCTGGTCCAGGTCCACTCCTCTGTAGGTGAACTTCCTGAAAGTACGCTTCTTCTTCTGCTCGGCGTCCGCCTGCACGCGCACGCACACACACACACACGCGTTAATAAAACAAGTCTCAATTATACAATACAGTCCCCTGGCCGGTGTCTGAATAACGCTACACGAGTTTTACTTCAGCAAACTTCTCATTTTCTCACAAATATAAATCTAAAACACTAATTTATGTCTCGGTGTGAAACTGAAATCCTTCATATTTGAAAGGTGGAAGTTTATCTATGGCGCACACTCGGCCTCTTCTATCAGCTCTGAGCGCTGGCGACTAAAATCGTCCACATCAAACCCAAACCTTAATAACTAACAAATAAAATCAAAACCCAACACATCCGTGTGCACTGAAACCAAACACACACAAATAGGGTACGATTTGGCCGGATATTTAGTGGATTGTATTAGATTGCAGTAAAACAGAAATAAAACAACACCTACCATCTTGAGAGAGAAACCGGAAAAGGAAGTACTAGGCGATGGCTCGCGCTAAAAGAAAAAGAAATGCTGTATGATGTGACGTCAGGACGTTAGCTTGACATCTGGCGGTGCGGGGATGGAACTGCATGCAGAGCTCTTTATTAGGGTTTTTTGCCTGTTTATTTATTAGCGATGGAAGAAAAAGTGGAAAATACACGGAATTGCTGCTACTGTAGTATGTATTTACTTGATAGAAAATAACTAATAGTCGAGATGCTCTCAGTAAGAGGAGTTTTTACCTGCCACAGTCACCACCGGCTTCCTAATCAGGGACAAACTTACACATATAAAGAACTTTTTTTTTCACCACATTATCTGTGTAAAGCTGCTTTAAGACAATGTTCATTGTTAAAAGCGCTATCCAAATAATAATGAATTCAATTTAATTGAATTAAGAGTGAAGTAGTCTGAGATGTACTCGAGCGACTACTTTCAATCACTAAATTTCTTTTCTTTTTGACTTAAAATCTGAAAATATTCTATTTTCTCCCTTTACCCAGTGAGTTATACTAAAGAATACATCTCCTTTATTACGAACAGAGAGGTCTGATGGGTTTTTAGCTAGTTCAGGTAATTTGCAAAATTTCTTTTCAAACAGGCAGATATCTAGCACAGACGGACGGATGGATGGACGGACGGACGGACAGACGGACGGACAGACAGACAGACAGACAGATAGATAGATAGATAGATAGATAGATAGATAGATAGATAGATAGATAGATAGATAGATAGATAGATAGATAGATACTCCCTTTATTGTGATGTGATATGATCATTGGTACAGATTATTGAGTGCACTTTCATGCTGTGAATCTCCTATTCTACCATAAACCGATTTTTGCTTCATGGCATGGTGCATTATATGGAAAGAAATGATTAGATGGTGGTAAATTGTGGCCATGAGGGATGCACCTGGTCAGAAACAATTGTCAAATTGTGTGTGGAAATGTTAGTCATCAGCCTGTGTTGGTAAGCCTGTGTCCTCTGCAGCCTCATCTTTCCATCTAGGCTGACAGAAGTGGAGCTCGACATGGTCTTCATCTGTAGTAGCTAATAAACATCAACATGTGATGCATTCTGAGATTCAGAAACTGGTGAGCTGAGTTACTGTAGCCTTTCTGTCAGCTTGAATCAGTCTGAGCGTTCTTCATTGTGCACAGAACTGCGTTTACTGGATGTTTTTCTTTATTGCACCGAATTGAGTGAACTCTAGAGACTGTTGTGTGTGAAAGTTTCAGGAGTTCAGCAGATATACTGGTTCGTCTGTCACCAACAATCATGCCATGGTCAAAATCACAGAGATGACCTTTTTTCCTCGTTCTTATGCTTGACGTGAACATTAACTAAAGCGGTTGGTCCGTATCTACGTGATGTTCAGTGCTGCTACTTGAGTGTCTGATTGGATTATTGCACAAATAGTTGTAATAAAGTGTGCAATTTTTAATTGAGAAGTTATAATTCTCATTCTCACTGTAAATGAAGCTCCTCACAGACAATAAGAGAATATTATTTCAGGTTATAATTACAGATCTGACAGGGAAAATATTCAAGATGACTCAAAAAACTGTTACAGCCTTGGAGAAATATGCAGAAGCAGAAATATGTTTTTAGGGACCCATACATTTTCGTCGAGGTTCTCTAATTAGAGGAACTGGTTATACGTACCTGACAACTTTTGCTAAATTGTTTGAATCTTTAACAAAACATTCAATAATAATAATACAATATATGGACAAAAGTTTGTGGACACCTCACCTGTGCTTTTTGGACATCCCATTCCAAATTTAGTCCCCATATGCTTCAAAATAACCCCCACTCCTCTGTAAAGATGTTCCATTATATTTTGCAGTGTGCTTGTGGAGCTTCATGCTCGTTCCGCTGCAAGGAAATCAGAAAGTCAGGTACTGATGTAGGGTAAAAAGACCTGGGGTTCAGTCAGCGTTACAATTAATCCCAAGGGTGTTCAAAATCACTTTTGTGGTTATCCACCCTTTTCCACGTCGCGCTGGATAAGGGTGTTTGCTAAAAGCCGCAAATGTGAATGTACACTGAACAAAATTATTAACACTTTAGTTTTTGCCCCCATTTTTCATGAGCTGAACTCAAAGATCTAAGACTTTTTCTGTGTACACAAAAGGGCAATTTCTCTTAAATATTGTTCACAAATCTGTCTAAATCTGTGTTAGTGAGCACTTCTCCATCCACCTCACAGGGGTGGCAAATCAAGATGCTGATTAGACAGCATGATTACTGCACAGGTGTGCCTCAGGCTGGCCACAATAAAAGGCCACTCTAAAATGTGCAGTTTTACTGTATTGGGGGTCCGAAAACTAGTCAGTATCTGGTGTGACCACCATTTTCCTCACGCATTTTTCCCTGTACAGTGAAAACCAGGATTCACCGTGAAGAGAACACCTCTCCAAAGTGCTGGACACCATGAAATGTGAGCATTTGCCCACTCCAGTCGGTGACGATGACTAACTGCGGTCAGGGCGAGACCTCGATGAGGACGACGAGCATGCAGATGAGCTTCTCTGAGACAGTTTCTGACAGTTTGAGCAGAAATTCTTAGGTTATGCAAACCGATTGCTGCAGCAGCTGTCCGGGTGGCTGGTCTCAGACAATGTTGGAGGTGAAGATGTTGGATGTGGAGGTCCTGGGCTGGTGTGGTTACACTCGATCTGCGGTTGTGAGGCCGGTCGTATGTACTGCCAAATTCTCTGAAACGCCTTTGGAGACGGCTTATGGTAGAGAAATGGATATTTGATTCACGGGCAAC
The DNA here is from genome assembly GCF_014805685.1 of Silurus meridionalis. Lineage (NCBI taxonomy): Eukaryota > Metazoa > Chordata > Actinopteri > Siluriformes > Siluridae > Silurus > Silurus meridionalis. The sequence continues at coordinate 18,240,573 of NC_060892.1, forward strand.
AGACTTCCTCTAAATTTGCAACATCTGTGGCATTGTGCTGTGTGATAAAACTGCACATTTTATAGTGACCTGTTATTGTGGCCAGCCTGAAGCACACCTGTGCAATAATCATGTTGTCTAATCAGCATCTTGATATGCCACCCCTGTGAGGTGGATGATTCTCTCGGTAAAGGAGAAGTGCTCACTAACACAGATTTAGACAGTTTTGTAAACAATATTTGAGAGAAATTGGCCTTTTGTGTACATAGAAAAAGTCTTTAAGTTCAGCTCATGAAAAATGGGGGCAAAAACAAGTGTACATGCAATAGTATTGAAGTAAGAGCTCGGTAGATCTTCACTCTGACCCATGTAAACCATCAGGAAGCTGGCTTTGGCATAGGAGCATTATCATGAATGCTGAATGCCTATGCTTGTAAATGCCCATGCTAATTAAATTTTCTTAAATGCATAATGATAAAAGCAGCTGAACTCTATCGATCTGCTACAAACCTCCACTTTGTTGTGGCTCCAGTGTTTTTGACTGATTCATTTGTGGCTATTAAAGTCCCAGTCTGGGATTTTAATACTCTAACATTATTAATATATAAATATTTGCAATATTTTATTCGATTGACATTTGGGGTTGCAAAAGACGAATATGCGACAACAGATCAGAATTTCAGCTTTGGTTTCCTGATATTTACATCTGTATGTTTTTAAAGTACGAAACCTTTTGTTGGTATAAAAAATACCGACTTACATCTGGGCAACAAGAAACATGTATTCTGAAGCTGAATAAATAGTTACTAGCTCTGACTGTCTACTCCTGGTTTGAGTCTTGGGTTTGAACTGTAGAAGACTGCATGTGTTGCTAAAGAGGATAAACCAATGTGAAGACCTGAGAGCTGTCTATAGGAGAAAAGTAAATCATTCTGAAGCTGAGAAGAGAGGAAATTTATTAGATATTGTACAAGCAATGAGATTTGGAATGTCTAAAAAGAGAGAAACCACTGGTGTACTGTTAACTAGTCAGTGAACAGGTGGGTCAAGGAAAACAGCAATTGACAAATTTTGTGTAAAATAAATTTAAATTAAAACAAAAGTCACGTGACCTCACTATCCACCTCTACAGGGTTGGGTGAAGGTTTTAAAATCAAGTGTTCAAACTTCAAAGGAGAAATAAGGAAATCATCAGCAGTAAGAACAATGGGGCCAAATTTTAAATTCACGAACTTGAGATGAGCCACCAACCTTCTGGAACCAGTAACCTCTCTCAGTACTGCAAAGATGAATGTGTGGAGAAAGAAAGGAACTGTTCAGGATCTGAATCAGTTAAGCACAGCAGTGGTAATGTCATGGCTTTCTACAGACCCTCTAATCTTTATTGACGTAACAGGATGGAGAAGAGGAATGAAATCAGAATTCTGGAGAAACATTCTGAACTGCATCCAATCGAATTGGGAAAAACGATACAAACACAAAAGAACACAACAGTTCGGTGATGTCAGTGGGCAAAGGAAATGCAAATAAATATTAAATACCTACACTTTTGCTCACCAAAAAAAAAGGGGATGGTCTGCTTTCAAAAGTGACATGTTCTAAGCTGTTTAACATCTAAAAAGTAAATAGAAAGGAAATGAAAGCTGAAATTCTAGATTTTTTTTCCCACAAAAATACATTCTGAAACATCAAAAGACAACTGTTTATATGTATCTTTAAATTGTTTATTTCAAATAAAATTTCTCTCTTTTTTGCATAAGTGCAAAGTGCACTAAAACAGCCACCTGAGGGAATCCACTACATTCTTAAATAAAAACAAGAAAAGCGCACATTTAATAGTACAAAATTCTTTTAAAAAATTGCACAGTTCAGGTTTATAATACATATTTGTAAGTTCTATTTCAAACAATTTCTTTTAAATAAAATGGTCAAAGGCTCAGATAGTAAACAAAAATCCACAAAATTAAAAATAAAATATTTTTGCCCTAATAGAATTAAAGCTGAGGAAATGGGAGACCCTGTCACTCCGCTTACTGTCATGGATCTGTGCTGATGGTTTATCAATCAAAAAATCTATTGCTAAATAGCGCTACCCTAGAAAAAAACCACACACAAAAAAAAAATTAAAAGAAAAAAGAAAACACAACAAATGTGGCCTCCTCATAAAGGAGTATAGTCCCTGTTCATAACTTACACACACACACACACACACACACACACACACACAACCACATACACCCTCCAGTTACATTTAGAAATGTTCATCAAGCTCACAATCCAGTGGCATTTGTGATCAGAACATCGATTCCCTGACGGTTTGTATTGCATTGAGGAAGTCAGATGGGAATGGTCAGCGTCGATAAGGATGGAAGCCCTGGACGTTGTGGTTTTGCCCACGACCAAAAGTACTCGCTGTTGGCTGCGGTGCTGATGTAGGCTGTGCGGAGGGGCACCGTATGAGGCAGTCTGCTGGCTAGGGTCGGCAAAGCTATGTCCAAAGCCACTCAGATCCTGCCCATAACCTGTTTCAACAAATACAACAATGCAATAAAAAATCAATACAATAAAAAAAAAAAAAACATCAAAACATGGATGGAGGTTTCTGAAGATTAACGAGATCGGCCTTTAGAAGAACTCTTTATTACATAAAAAAAAAAATACAAACTGTATTAGCAAGACACTAAACTACCTAATCCACTGATAAAACAGAAGAGAAAAAACAAAATAAAAATATATTTAGAGCAAAGCTATTCAGGGACAAGAGTTAAAAAGAAATGCTTGCACAATCGATCTTCTCAAAACATTTCCCTTAGCTTTTATTAATTATTCATTCATGACAACAGATTAGGCAGCCAGGAACAGTTTTTTTTGGCCAAAAATAAGAAAAAATGGATAATAAGCTATGGATGGCTAGCATTTTCTTTTCAACACATTCAATCATTTGTGAAAACATATTTGTCAACTGGGCTACAAATGCTGCATGAAACAGAGTAGCGCAAGATGCAGAACCATACAGATATACACGTTCTCTTATAATTAGATCATCCTTTTGCCGGCAAAGCAATGCAGAGACAGAAAAAGAAACAAGTTGAAGGACGTTGCCTTTGTATAGTAAACTACAGCTACTAAGTCACGAAAACATGAAATGTAAAGAAGTGTGACAAATTTAAATTGGGAACCAATTTAATACCAAACACACTGAGAGACTGAAATGACCGGTAGCTGTGTTTAGTATATCAAATGGAGAAAAAGAACTGTATGTATACTGTATGTACAATATGCATACAACATATTCATACAGTCTGTGCACAAACTTGCGTATGTAAAATGCATGTAGAAAAAAAGAAAGGGGAAGAAAAAAAAAAACTGTCACTGAAATCTCATGAGTCTTTATACTGTTCAATCTGCTGTTTTATTGGGTGGTTGTAAAATGGAGTAGCTCCCACCTACCTGCACTATATCCCTGCTCATCCTGACCATAAGTGTGAGAAGGACGCGTTGGTCCGTAGGCAGAGGGGTCCTGAGGATAGTTACCCAAGCCTAGCAGGGAGATGAGGAGACCAGGTTGACTAAACCCAGAGAGAGCCTACTTTTGTTACTAGCTCTGGGGGAGAATTTCTTATACAAATGGAACTGCTTTTCTACAAAAAAATCAAAGATCACGCTGCTCTGGCGCTTGAAAAATATTCGATTGAGGTGAGTGGACTGGTCCTTTGACGCCTTTAAACGGTTGAATCTTAAAGGCAGTCACTTGTAATGGTAATGATGGATGGAAGCAAAGCATAAGCATGACACACTGAGCCAGGTGAGGGCAACGCTGCTGCACTGACCAACTCTGCTTCAGTCAGAATAATGAGGTTCAGGTCAGTGCACAACATTTAACATCTGCGATTTGGCAGGTTCTCATTGACACAATGCACTGTATTAATTGTGTGATATGTACAACATCTACATATCCTACAGCGTAGTCTCTGCTATGTTCCTTTCAACCTCTGAGAAACAGGAATCATTCTGAAAAGCATTTGTTGTGTACAATAAATTCAAATACAATTCAATCGTGTACAAATGAGTGTGTATCGTTAATAGTACACCTGCTGTCTACCCACCTTTTCTTACCTACAGCTTGCGAAAGAAGTACAAAACTATAAATAAAACTATTAGCGTCGACGTAGTTACGAAGCTGCTACTTAAACTTTGTGCAAAACAATAATCTGATAATATTCAGCTTTGCTGCAACTAATTACCTGATTCATTATTAAATATGTGAAAAAGGCCAGACACTCTAAAGAGGGACATTTTTCAGTTATATATTGCTTCCTTAAAATAACTACTGTATGCTTAAAGATGAAGATCTCTCATTAAGATTTTGACTGCTATTTCATTTTTACTCTGTGTATATTTATCAGTGATGAGGAGTCAATAAGCAAATGTAATCACTTACACACTTAAAACTGATTTAAGTGATGGACACCTCCTTAACCCTATCTTCATTAAAGGAGGTGTGCCATTGTTCAAAAAGCAACAATGCAACACAGGATGATCTAATTCAAATAAACAACTGATTATTGTTTCACATCAGCATAATTCACACAAACTAACACAATCAGGATATTTTTATCAAATATAAATATTTTGGTGGCATCTACGGGATCATCGGGTATGCAGGCTTGTTTGAGCGTGATGCCATCATGCCAGTTCAGCCATGTTGTGTAGAGAGCAAGCTCTTGCTTGTGTGAGGATCACTGTAATGGGCTAGAACTATGGTGGTTTAGAAAATGGATCCAATCAGCAGTAACAGGAGAGCAGGTGGCCAGGCTGAGGTGAGCCCTTTACTCACCGTACTGGCTATAAGAGAAGTCAGGCTGTGCTGGTGGGGCTTTGCTCATGTCCTGAGTAGGGGTGGTAGCAGGGGCAAAGCCCAAAGGGCCAGCTCCAGGAGTAGTAGGTGGTGGAGGCATTCCTTGGGGTACAAACTGGTCACCTTGTGGCGTGGCAAAACTATACCCTGTCAGTTTGGAAAAAGAAAACACGTTGAAAAAATGTTGCAAAATTAGACATTTTCTAACTCTTTGCAGTAATTTAAAAAGAACACTGCAGCATTAGCACTTTCGGCAAATAGCTTCCAAAAATCTCCCCTTAGGTAATTCAGTGGCTCCTAGTTGTGTAAAATAACGCGTTTCAAAGTTGTGCCTGGCAATGAACTGGAATATTCTGCTTCTGGCATATACCATGCCCAGTGTTTCTAAAACAGGCTCCAGATCCACCATAACCCTGACCAGGATAAGGCACTTTTTGAAGTTACATGTAACATGAGCCACGTTTAATGTATACCTAATCCAATATTAAACAGAGGGAGCTATCTTACCAAATTGAGGTGGTGTGCTGTAGCCCTGCTGTGGATATCCCTGAGGTGCCCCAAATCCTCCTGGTGGAGGTGCTGTGACTAGGAAAGCATTAAAGGGTGAAGGAGGTTGGGCAGCACCTCTGCCTGCAGGCAAAGGAGGACCATATCCCCCTGAGGAATAACGGACAGGCAACGATTACAAAGCAACTCCCTAGTCAGATGGAAGTGTCAAATAAAAAAGCTGTTCTAGAAAATAACTGTAAATAAAATAACCTACCTAACGGTTGCCCTGTGGACACCCAAACACCTGATAGAGAACAAAAAGTATTTTTACATGACACACATTACACAGTGCCAAACAAATAACCTTTGGTGAAACTTTGTATAGACCATATAAGAGAATTGTGCCGCCAAAAAGTGGGGAAACTGTGGCTCAAATAGCAGTTGGCACCTCTGGTGTCTTTTTTTTCACGCTAGAATGTCATGTTCCTGGAGGGAGACTTAGTCGGCCTCACTCACCCTGAGGGCCATAGCTCTGCTGCCAGCTCTGAGCAGGCTGCGCAGCCCAGCCATTAGCTGCACTTAAGATGGCTCTGGGTCCCCACTGATTGGCTCCCAGCTGCCCAGGGCCAGGAGCTTTGTTGTCCCGGGGCTCAGCCTTCTTCACTTCAACCTGAACAAAGAAAAAGACCAGAAGGGCATGAAACAGCAAAAATCAATAACCAATGTGCCTTCTTCACCCCATCAATTACTAATCCTGCAATTCAGCTGAGATAGTTTTACTTAGTAGTAATACAATAGTTTATTAGTTAGAAAAATGAATCCTAGGCCCCTTATTCTACATAATGCTGAAACAATGTTTCTAAGGTACTTTTGAATAAAAGAGAGAAAAAAAGAGAGAGCTTTAAACTAATTAAAGGAACAAAATATTGAAATTTCTTAATAGAAACTGCCAAAGTTCCAAATGTTCCCTATAAAGTGTACCTGAGAAACATCATCTTTGCATTTCTGCTGTTCTTATCCCTTTTAATTAGATTAAAAACTATGATAGAAAGTCCAGACTTACCTTGCTAATGCATTTAAGAACCTCAATTTAGATAAATTTGAAGTAGAAATATGAGAACAGTAGTTTTAAAACTAACTGGAAAAATAATCATCATGCAGAGAATAATGGTGTCATAGATCTAATAAGAAAGGAATCTTCATACTGTGTCAAATACGGAAGGAAAAACACAATGCATATCATTCTCATTCAAAAACGTGAACTATATTGTAACTATGTCTATATTTATGTTTATATGTTCAAAGCATCCAATCTGCATTATCAGAGAGGGAAATGTATCATAGCTCCAGCACCCAACCAAAGGTGTACCAGCCTTAGTGTAAAATGGCTAAGACGGAAATAGCCCGGCTCCTAAATGGGTTGAGTTATTGGGGTCACCTTGAATCAAGAGCAAGGCATGACTTTTTTTTTTTTTTTTTACTTGCTTCTGCAGTACAAAACACAGTGACCTCCTTTTTTGTCGTCCTGCTTTCCTCTTTGTTGACCTAATTAAGTGCCGGTTTGAGCGAATAGTCTAGGCAACTACCTAGGCCCTCTCCCGCGGGCTTCAGAGCTCAGCATGATGCGAGGAAGCACTTGAAATTGTGTCGTCCGACTCCAGAACTGGGATTTGCAGAACAGTTTGATATGTTCCAGTTTCTAATTTTACAACATATGGCCCCCACCTCCCCAAAATCCCATTGCAATAATGTCACATCAAGAACAATGGCCTATGTACTGGAGAACCTGTTTCCTTCAGGAAAACAGGACAGTCAAGGGGAGTGTAGATACATTAGAGGAAATTTTACAATGTAGGACATCCTCAATAGAAAGTGCAAGAGTCTTTTAAAAAAAAAATAATAATAAAAAAGTGGTTCGTCACTTAGAATCACGGCACAGGACAGAAAAATGCCCGTGGAAATTTCAGACTATTGAGTAATACATATCCACCAGTAAGCAGACTAAATGAGCAAATCATGTATTTAAAGCTGAGCTAGTACTCTTGTATTTCAACCCATCACTGCTGGAAGAAACCCTCTTTTAACAGAAAATTGACACAGTATGAAGATTCTAACTGAGGTCACTTCATTGAGGTTTTGCTTAGTTTTTCTTTAATAATATCAATAACTCAAACTGTAAGTGACCTGGCAAAAATGGAATAAATAATAAATGATGATAAATGACATTGACCAGTCCTTTAGGTGAAAACTGATTACATCGTAAGCATTGTAAGACTACAAACAATAAAAAAAAACCTCTCAGGTACAAAAACCTGGATAATGTTACACAGCCTATACATGATCACCTGCACAAAAACACCCAAAGGAGCAGTCAAAGTAAACCAAACCTTGGGTGACTGCAGAGCCTGCACACAGTAGGCTTCACTATCAAAACATCTAGTTTTATGTTTTTGTCTTTTAAGTCAATGTTATGACAAGGATAGTATCAAATCTTGAACCCAGATTCATTTTCTTTTGAGTGTAATCTGTTAAATCATGTTTAAATATGAATTCATGGTTCTGGAAGTAAACAACACTGATGGTCACCCAAGCTTCAGTTTTTTACTTAGGGTAAAATAAAACTACAACTACACACTTTTTTGCCCATGATGTCGTGAAAATGCATGTTGACAGCCTGGTCCACTGATTGTTCGGCCTCGAAAGTAATAAATCCAAAACCTAGCCAACGACCAAAAGTGAATCAAGGTAGCAGGGTGTTGGGACAGAACAAGGTGAAAAAACAGGGGAAGGGGAGTTGAACAAGGTGACACTGGGGGGGTTTGGATTGTGTTGCAGTCTGCGATACAAGCAAAGGTCACCAAACAAGTACTGCAAAATAATTAATACTGTTCTTCGTCTGTGCATTAAAGGTTCAAACCAATCTATGGAATTATTTGCCATGTAACAATGTATTCCAAATTTCCATTTTATTATTAGACAAGCGTGCTTTTAAACTTTAAATTCTTTTTTTTTTTTTTCATTTCTACATACAGTTTATACAGTATCATCCAAACCCCCTGACTGTACCCTTGTTATATACTTGTATAACATGTACAACAAATGCTGACAGCAGCCACAATTAATAACACTTATTAATGATGAATAAAAAATAGTATCTCAAAGCCTTCCCAAAATGAGACAGTATTTTGGGTAAGCTCAGAGAACAGCAATTTACAACACAGCTATAAAAAGCACCACAGAGATAAAAAGGTAGGGTTCAGCTATGAGTCTGTGAATAGCCAGAACTGCATGAGGTGTAACCAAAGTTTCTGCTTTCCTTTTTGAACCAGTAGAAAATAAAATAAAATGTGGTAGAAAGTGGCCACACACTGTTTGCCCATGAGGGTAAAAAGGTTCAAATTAGAAGGGCATTAATCTAATTGAGACTACTGTAGAAAATGACACCCAAGTCCTCATTTTCAAGGTCAGACTTATGAGCAGAGGATGAACCATATAAAACAGTGGGCGAGTTGTTGTTCTGCAGCACCAGCACTACTGTGTGAACTAGTTTAAAGTGATCGAATAACTGTGCAACAGAACTGGGTTGTGAGAATCCCTCCACTTTGGGATCTAACCCGAATTCCAATTAAGCAGCCTCTGAGACCCAGGTGGGGAATTCGAGATTTCTGATACGATACAGAGAGCCTCATCTGTTTAAATGAGCACTAAATATACATCTGACCTGCCACTCAGCTACTTCAGATCAAAATTCATTAACTTATTAAAAACAGAAAGCAATTTCTGTTAGCGTCTGTCAAGTCCCTACAATGTAGCAACCACCTAAACAGTTTGAGACACACACCCTGCATTATAACGCCTCTAATCTAATTTTAGTTTCATATAAAAAAAACTCCAACTAGTTAACAGTCTTGGTGCAAACTAAAACAAGTCTTAAAACTTAACCTAATATGCTGAATCTCACAGCACAAATACTTTTTAAAAATAATTGTGCAATGATACTTCTATTAGAAGGGATATAATCTCACGATGCAATTTTATGTAGGCACTCTGGCTACACCTGCCAATCTGACATAGCAACGCATATTATACACATCTTTTCTGACTTTTATCAGTGTGGTGCCACTGTGAACACAAGACCCTAAAGGAAAAAAAAAAATCTAAGGAAACACAGTTAATTACAATCAAATAGTTCACAAGGAAAATGTATATAAAAGAAAGAGAACTTATTTTACTATCTGTATAGAAACTTGTATTATTATTATTATTATTATTATCATCAGTATAATAACTATATAATACATATGGTTAATTAAAACAAAGTATAAAATTACTACCAAATCTAATGACAAACTATTCATGTGTCCTCAAAGAGACTTGGTGATGGGCAAAAAGACTTCTTGACTAGATAAAGGATTCCCCCCCTTTGTATTAAGCAAGAAATGAGGAAACAACAATTAAAAACACCCAAACACAAAATGCATAAAAGCAACAAAAATGTGATCCACCGATACTTATAGTGCAGATCATTTGCATTGATTTGGAGTTGCATTACCTGAAAGACTTGAATGTTGAAGTAATATTTTGTATTTAACATTCTCAATATTTAATACCAATTATTTGTGCTTGGTCATTTTATTTGAAATTGAAATGCTAACAAGTTTCCTGCCGTCTGCCTCCTTTCACCACCACAGCAAGGGTGTTACACTGTGGAAAATTCAACACTTTCTGCACCTGTCTGCTTCATTTATATCACCCCCATTCAGTTTCACCACTATGATGAAAGCAAGTGAGATATTTGAAATAATCAGTTTTCTCTTCCAAATTTCTGCTATTTATAAGCACAGTGGATCCAAGTAAAAGCAGCTGGAGATCAAGGCTAATGATTTTGAACAAAATGGATCAAGTATTTTAAGATTAATACAAAAAAAAGCAAATGCTTCAGAGGCTGAATCAGTGAAGTCTCCACAATGCACATGTGCCATATATATGTTGTGGATTTGACTTTTCTAAATGCAGGAGCGGTGCAACAGGCCACAATCAACAAATGAGAGACGAGAATTAGAAATGAGACCAGAATGAGTTCTCCTGAAGGGCATCAAGCAAGACTCTTTTTTTTTTCCCTCTTTGGGTCAGAATAGTTTGTCATGAGTATGAAGATAGATGGATTGGGAAGAGAACTAGATCAGCTTTTACCTCGGGGTCTCTGTTTCTCTGCATCATAGATCATTACCACCTCTGTGACCTTCAAGGAGAAAATGTACAACAAGTGAGACAGCGGTAGTATAAAGTGACCGCCTAAAGGCTGATCTAAATTCAACAACGCAGCTGCAAGAGTTAATTTCTACAGTTAAAATGTCCTAAAATAAAGTTATGATCATATTTTACTTAGCATTAGACTATTCTACTGTACAGATTACAAAAACATCCAAGTACCTAAATCTAAATCTTACCACTCCGAATCTGTTAAAATAGTCCCTGAGTTCAGGTTCACCGCAGTTGTGTGGAATTCCACCAACAAATATCTTCTTGGATTTATTGCTGTCACTTTTTCCTCCTTTCTAAAATATAACAAAGAAACACGGTTAAAATGAAGAGCAAAGTGTATACTGTAAATCTAGGGTATTAATATAATATAATATTATTAATATATATATATATATACACACACACACACACACACACACACATACACACAGACACACACACACACACACACACACACACACACACACACACACACACACACACACACACATATATATATTCTTTCATTTTCAAAAGAATACCACAACACGTACCCAGCCATCTTTTGCTCTTGTCTTCTCTGGCTGCATTCCTCTTGGAGTACATGGCTTAGGATCAATCTATGGGCAAAATAGAAACTCCGATGTCCTTAACTTAGATCAGCCTTAAATATTATTTGGTATAATTGAAAATGGTGTGATGAATGAATACAGATGTTTGACTGATAAAAAAAATGTTTTGTTCTTACATTTCTACCATCGAGGTTATGAGGCTTGGTGTCCAGTACAGTTCGTACACAGTTTGGATCTTTGAACTTTACAAAGCCAAAGCCCCTGGACTGATTTGTGCTTTTGTCCTTCATAATGACACAGTCCACAACCTCCCCATATTGGGAAAAGTAATTTCGTAAAGTCTCTAAAAAGAGGAAGAAAATACGGTCATGTCACACCGTTTGCAGCAAATGATCAACACGTAAATTTTTGGGTTTTTTTTCTGCTGGAGCAAATTTATTATCTGACCGCATCTGAGCACAATTGGTTAATTATTTTTAAACAAACATACATGTGCTAGGCATCTAAGTGGATATTAAAGTTTGTTTTTTAATTTACAATGACAATGGTTTATATGGTGTGGGTACAATGTTCAGATATTAAAAAAAGATCGAACAGCTACAATAAGACATGAGGATACTTTTAATTTCTGGAGGGAAATATAACAGTTCTACTACAGCAGTATGTACAAGTGAGTGGAAAGTTTGAAAAAAGTAACAGTGCTGAAAAAAAGTGCAGAATATTATAAAAAAGAACGCAAATACTGAACAAAAAGTGTTATTTCACTTGTGAAATGAAGAAAACAAACTGCACCCAGAAATATAGCACCATCATATGCATTTAAATAATGCATATCTCTTTCAAACAGTACTATAAAATGTGACAAATGACCTTTATCCAGTATTATAAACTGCACCCGATAGAGGATTGGGATAGAGAGATATTAAATAATTCATATTCTTTAAATGCTTAATATTTAAAGCTGCAATCATATGGATCATGGTGGGTTTTTTAAACATAGAGAGGGGTCATTGGCTCGAGTAACTCAGTCATTGCAGCTGAATCGCTAAAGTTGATGAAACTGCCGCATTGGCAGGCTACGATAGAAAACAATAAAAAAGTTCTTCAGCTAGTGAAGTTCTACAGTGTGTGAAGTATAACCTAAATAGAGAGAGATTTGTTACTGGGAGATTTGTTACTGCGAGCAACAAAAAGCCCTAACTGTAAACAAAACCTGACGTATCTGTCCTGAGAATGCAGGACGTTTTCAGAGCTTAAGCTGAACACTAATAAATGACAGAATATAAGGATATTATGAGGACATCCTTAGTCCTTGTCATCTATTCGCTGTCATATTAGTATACTTTTATAAAAAATATTTTTTAACTCTGCACCTCTCTCATTTTCTCCTGTATATTTAGTATTGCTCTTTATTAAAGAAAAAGTCTCGATTAGTCGATGGGATAATCAAGACAAGGCTTTGAGTGGTGCGCATGCACCCCAGTAGCTACAGGTATGCGCCAGGTGCAATAGCGGTGCGCGCGCACTTGCACGATAACGGCTCGGGAGTCTTATAACATTGACGTAATCGAAAACTTGCATAATTATCAGCTTGGGCAATTCAAGTTCTTAAATATTAAGGACTTGAAGGAATAAGGAATGATTCATTTACTATGCTATTATTCAGTGACAATGTTAAGGTGATTGTTTTGTAACACCCACATCGCAAACCAGTGACATTCCCTCAGCCTGGATCCCATATCTGCAAATACGAAGCTCTGTTGCACATTTTATATTATATATCTCAATATCAAAAAGGGAGATTTAAATGGTTTATTAGATTACATATCCTATGAGATTTTAACCCTGGTCCTGAAGTAGCCGCTGTCCTTTTGTTCATCTCCAAAACAACTAATGGGAGCAGAGAAAACAGTAAGGACGTCACATACTCCAAGACCAGATTCAGAAACCTGTATCAAAGTAATCAAATTATTGTGTTCTTACATGCTGCACAATGGCTACATATGTGGCTTGGAACACAAATCCGATCCTCCGCACTAATGAGACAGATTTTAATTTTGGATTTCGAGGACAAAAATCTTTGTAAATGTGAGACCTAAACCACATTTATATGTGGCTCAGGATCAAATACACATCAGATGTAGAGAACACTGTAATGGAAATTCAATGCGGCTTTTCCCCCCGAAACATGTATCCCTCCATCCAGTCTCGGCAACACAATGGAGGATAAGAAGCAGAAAAGCGAATAATTTAATATATAGGATTGTGATTGAAGCATAACTGAAAGAAAACTAAAAAAACCTGAAGGTGTGTTTAAAAAGTGCAGGGTTTATGTAACAGGTGAGCTCTCGCTAAACACAGATTATGAGTCACCTGCAGTTTTGAATGCGAACTGTCAAGATGGGTAGATCCCATTGTGCAGAATATGTATGTAATGTACAGATGTTTCTGAATCTGCAGAATTATTTGGGGTGGTCACTAGTAGAAGCACGAGCGGAGAAGGTTTGATACGGGTCATACGTACGTTTCAAAATAAAACAAAACAAAACAGGTATTTCAGAAGGTTTGAACGTGTTTACAACCTTAAAATGTTGGACACCATCTCTAAACTGACAGAAAGCCCAGCGGTCTTACCTTGGGTCGTACTCCAGTCTAATCCTCCCACAAACAGCTTCCTATGGGGGAGTGAAAATGACAGAAAGTAAACTACGGCACTGATGCAAGAACAACAAGTAAAGTGCAAAGGGGAAGAAATTAAAAAAAGGCAGAAGAAGATTATTTCTATTCAGCTAGCAAGATATCACTTTGAGGGACTTGTGTTGACACTTGTGCCTGGGTTTTATCACAGAGCTGCAGCTTGACACTCGGCTACTCCTTCGGAGAAAACAGCTCGTCATTTCCAACTTGACTCACAGCCCATGAACAAAAGCTGGAACAACTAAAACAAACTAACCCTGACTTAACTAAACCTAACCCTAAAAAACAAACTAACCCTGACTCAACTACACCTGAATGAACTAACCCTGACTCAACTACACCTGAAATAAACTACACCTGACTCAACTACACCTGAAATAAACTAACCCTGACTCAACTACACCTGAATAAACTACAAACGACTCAGCGCCAGGATTAAGACTAAACTCAAAACTATTTGAATTTCTGTCAGACAAATGAGTTTCCTAAAACTAAATTCATGCACGGATTATATGTAAATTTCGAGTTAGCCGGTTCAGTGTTTCAGCTCCCTCCTCTAACACTTCCCCCCCCAATGTAACCTTCCCTGCTAATTAACCTGCTAACACCAGCTAATATCATTAGCCTGCAAATAAATAAGAGTTTGAAAGACAGAGAGTTTTGAATGACGTTCTCGGTACTATGGTCTTAAACTCGGCTCAAATACACATAAAGGTGTACTTTGAATTAGTTTGTGTCTAAACTCTCTTTTCTTTCGAGACGAGAGAATCACCTTAGCGGCAGGTAAAGCGGCTAACAGGAAAGCTAGCTGTGTAGATGACAGTTGATGGTAAGTGTACGCTAGCCTGAACGGTATCAGAGCTCCACTCTCACTGCGCAGGTCGCAGCCTGCTATAGCGAACACATGAAGAGGGAGTGAGATTATAGTGTTATTGAAATAAAATAAAAATAAAAACTCTCCTGGAAACACAAAAAGCGGTCTTACCCAATTTCATCTCCCGGTAGGTTGTTCATATCTGTAGTGAGAGTTGTGGACTGGAGTGCTGGACTGGACATTGGTCTGCTGCCTCGGTCTCCCCAGCTGCCTCCTCTCTGCTCCTACCCCGGGAAGGTCACTCCGCTTTCGGTTCAAACCCAGCCTGCGCAACGCTGACGCGAAGCCACGGGGCCGCCCTGCAGGGGCAGCGCTGCTGGCGCAAAGGATGCCGGAACCTGTAGTCATCGCCAGCGTTAGCGACGCTAGCAATGGCGCCCTGATTGCTGCACTCAGCCGTTCTGCTGAACTCAGCAGTAAATAGAAAGTGTCTGTGATTTAACAGAGTACATTATTATAAACATAGACAGTTCTCCAGTTAAGAGATCCGTTGCAATTTGCATAAAAAGAGGGTTCGAGGACGCAATTTGAACTGTACTGCATCTGCTGTATTCACACTTCTTCTTCTTTCGGCTGTATTCACACTTAGAGAAACTAAAAACCCCTGCAAAAATTTTATTTGTAGATATCTTATCAGCTTTTAACTGTATTTCCCCTAGAACAGGGGCGCCCAATAGGTCGATCGCGATCTACCAGTCGATCGCAAAAGGTAGTGCGGGTAGATCGCATGACATTCAAAAAATAGATATTTATTCATGCATTTTTATAGTAGGTAGATCATTTTGACTTGGTCATTTTATAAGTAGTGCGTATGCTGGAAATAAATGTGTGCAACCCTGCCCCTGGGACAGTAGGATGATTACTTGGGAGACTGACTTTCTTAGTTCTAGAATCCAGCAGGTTAAGTTAGGAGGGTCTATTTCAGATAAAATGATCACTTTGATCGGAGTACCCCAGGGGTGTGTCCAAAGTCCATTATTATTTATATTATATACTAACTCTTGCTAGCTCTATTGCTCTAGTGAGCCTTTTACATAATGGCGAGGAAGAACATGGGTATGTAAACCGGTGTGAAAATTCAAATCTCCTCTTGAATATCGCCAAAACTGAAGAGATGGCCATTGATCTTAGAGAGAGCAAAACCTAACTTGCCCTGTGGAAAATAACAGGGAGCAATACAATTAGTAACAAGCTACAAATACCTAGGTATAATGCTGGACCACAAACGTAGGTGGGATGCATGGACTGATTACGTAAGTAAGAAGCTCCAACAGAGAATTACTTTTCTCTAATGTCCACAGTAAAATGCTTTATGCGTTATGACATTTGTGTGATGTGTTGGTATGGAAATGCTTCTAAAGTTTAGAAGAGGTCACTAGGGAAGGTATTAATAATAGCAAGTAAACTGTTAGGGATAAAGTTACAAAGTATAGAGAGTATATATAAAGAAAGAATATTTAATAAGGTTAACATCATTGTGGATGATAAGAGGCATCCATTGTCTTACACCTTTGAATTGCTTCCATCAGGCCGATGCTATTGTTTTCCTAGATGTTTGAAAAATAGAACAAAATGATCTCTAATTCCCCAAGAAATTAAATTTTAAAGTCTTCTTTCTCTGATGGTAATTAATGTGTTTTATATGTATGTGTGTGTATGTATGCATGTATGTTCTCATAAATCCGTACATTTCATTTTAGTGCTCAAGTACATGCAACATAATATTAGGAGATGGTATCAAAAACGTTTTGAGACACACAAGGCTGCACGCACAGTCACAGGAAGCACCGACCTTTATGTCAGCATGCCAAAAGACATCGTCCTGTGTACATTGGGAGCAGTGCAACTGGTGCTATTCTGACCACGGCTGCAATTCAATTATGGACAGCAAGTTAACACAAAGAGCATACGTGAAATTCTGTGTAAAACCTGTCAAATCCGCTGCTGCAGAGACATTTAATATGACTTTTCGCAAGTTTATAGTGATGCTGCAAGTCGTTCGAGGTGTTTTGAGTGGCACACACGATTCAAGAGCAGAAGAACAACACTGGAAGACCATGAGTGATGAGGAAGACTTTCAACTGGTCGCCATTTTGACACCATTGCGGAGATCCGGCACGACACAAAATTCAATGAATTGCACAAAATTCAGTGAATTGCCTTTCAATATAGCCACAGCTGCACTGCCTGCATTTTAAAAGTGCATTACGGTTTTCCTGAAGTTTTAAAATGAAGGGAAATTGTATGTTCTTGTAAAAATTCCACAGGAACAAAATCACAATGCTTTGACTGACCTTTTCTCAAGATGTCCAGCTTTAATAATGGCCTGATAAGTATATTAGTATAATTTCTTCTACTCCGTCAGCCACTGTGCAATGAAAAAATAGCTATTAAATCTACACTAATATATTGTAGCTTAGGTGGTTTGTTACAGATGCAGTTTGCTAGCTCAGTGTAGTGGGCTCTCTGACCATTCAATCTAAGGACGTTAAAATGCCAATGTTATTGTATGCTCAATGGATGGCCCCGGGGTAGCCAACTCAAAAATGTTAATACAGTACAGTACTTTTGCATTTTTGGGGTGGCATCCGTTTTTTTTGCGGGCGGTTTTGGAACATAACCACCTCGATAAACGGGGGATTACTTCTGCACTGCATGAACACTGTGAAATGTCCTTTTACTGGGGAAACAGTGTCAGTGCTGTAACACTCAGTACATTTCCTAACACAGAAAAAGTCTTCAGGTTAGAGGACTTTGAACTTTTTTGGTTTCTCAGTAACATGTCATTGTTTTTTTTTATTATTATTATCTTTAACAGAAAAAGAGGCAGAGGACAGAACATTTCTTTTTTTTTGTCATTTATCATTGATATTAAAGTAACTGTAATTTGCAATGAAGAAATCAAGTAATAGAAAAATCTAAATGTTTATTTATATTGTATTATTTAAAGAAGCGTTTTGTAATTGTTAGAGCCCTCTGCTGGTTCCAAGGTGAATTACAATGTCAATAATAACATTTATAAGCCACCCTCTTCCCCAACTGATCCTATCCTGTTCAGATGAAAAGATGCATGTGTTGTAAGTTTCAAGGTAAAGGGGTGGATCTTCTAGCTAGAGGCAGAGATAACATTCAGGCTAGAATAATATAAAATGTCATTCTGAAATACAGGAAGTTACAATAAGTTTTATAAGGAATCTAAATGAAAGGATAATTACAAACACATTTAAATATTTCAAACTGTACCTTTGATGTTATTTTTTGTTCTACAATAAAGTATTGGTTTTGATTATTTCCGTACATTTTTGTTTATCTATGTACAATACTATACAATTAGCTGAGAATTTCACCTTTCACAAATTTAATTTAAACCTTTTTTTTTTAACAAATTGTTTTCTAAAATTTTAAATGTTTTTTAATGGATTTCCTGCCCTGAAATAAAATGCTATACACATGATATAATGCCAAATGAAAAGCAATTTAAGAGTTAAAATAGAAAAGAGATGTGAGATAACAGGCTGTGGAACAAATAAGGGGAAAGAGCAATACAAAAGATTAAAGGGTAAATTCACAGTGAACAAGCCCAATAAAACATTACAGAACCAGAGCTTCAGTGTAGTTAAATGCATTTTAACTTTTGCTTAAATGAACTGTGGCCAGGTTTTTATGAATGGTTTAAAAAAGAATCTCAAACTGAGATTCTGCACTGCTTTTAAGATTACTACATGATTAGCGGGAGTCAGTTATCTGACATTATGTACTTTGACTTCTAGATTACTAATATCAGTTTTGAACCATTGGAGTGTGATAATGTGGATTATCTGAACTCTAAAAACACTGATGAGACTTCACACTGAGAGAAACCTCTGTCTGTTGAACAGAAATTCAGCTGGGGATAGTTCCTTTTAGTTCCAGCTTTTTTTTTCTTTATAACACACTAGTTTTTAACCTGTGAGCATGTAGACTGTGGGTGCAGTAGGGAGCATCAAAATAGTCGAGTTGCTGTTAAAACTATTTTGTGCATAGTAAAATATCTAAATATTGTTACTGCATTATGTCTCTCTTTTTTTTTTATCATCAATGTGAACCAGAGATGGCAAAAAGTACATACATCCTTCACTAAAGTAAAAGTACAGATACTCATCTTTTAAAAGACTTTAAAATTAGTAGTGACTGAGTATACTATTTTACTCAAGTTAAAATAAAGAAGTTTGGTCTCTGACGTACTTAAGTAAAAAGTAGCCATTACTACTACCTGTTTTTACCTCATATCATATGAATACAAAATAATTTCAAAATTTTATATCTAGATAGATAGAATAGCCTTTATTTGTCACATATACATTTCAGCACAGTGACATTTGTTCTTCGCATATACCAGCTTGCTCGGAAGGTGGGGTCAGAGTGCAGGATCAGCCATAATATGGCGCCCCTGGAGCACAGAGGGTTAAGGGCCTTGCTCAAGGGCCCAAGAGTGGCAGCTTTGGCGATACCGGGGCCGGAACCCCCCGACCTTTCGATCAGTAACCCAGCATCTTAACCACTGAGCTACCACTCCCCCATAGTGGTAAATCTAATGAATAATCTAAAGTAGAAATCTAATGAATGTGTCCAGGCTGCACATCCACCATATAGAAAACAAGCAGGGAAAAGAAGATGATGATCAGGTGATCAGGAAAGTCTCTTTTCTTAGAAATGTTTACATCACTGACTCCCTCTGTCTCATCCACGTTACCCCCATACTTCCTGTTGCCTTCTGCCCTGCTCGTTGTTATCTTTGTAAACTAGTCTACGCTTGTAGTGCAAGGAAATTATACATCAGTGGTAGGTTGAACAAGTCTCACAATGACAAGGAATAGGTTGATGGGCTGAAAACAGCATGCAGTGAGAAGAAAAAATATTGATTGTGTCACCGAATAGATTCAAACTAAAGTTACGAGTATGTAAGAAGAAGAAAGTACAGATATTTGTGTAAAAAAAATAATGAGTAAACCGAATATTTGTACTTCATTGCTTCTCATCTCTGATGTGAACATATCCAACCTGACCATCACACCTGTATGTGGAACTAAATGATCCAAATTGATATAGGATGACAGTGCCCAAGGACAGGTGACATCCATGAAGACATGGTTTGCCAAGTTTTGAATAGAAGAAACCTGAGTGTCCTGTTGAAAATGAGCCCTCGCCTCAACCCTACTGAACAGCTTTGGGGTGTACCCAACATCAGTGCCTGACCCCAATAAGCACTAACCTGAATAAGTACTAATCCTCACAGACACAACCCAAAGTCTAGTGGAACACCTTCCCAGAACAGTGGAGGCTATTAATAACAGGAAGGGGGACTTAATCTGAAATAGTATGTTCAGCAGTCATATATGAGTGTTATAGTCAGGTGTCCACAAACTTTTAGTCATAGGATGCATAGCAAGCAACAGTATTGCAATTACCCTGCGCATTTCCCAGCAGGGCAAGTTCACAACATGGAGCGGAGCATAACATTCACAATAGCGTCTATATCGCATGACTAAAAAAAGACAATCACCTTGTTGGCTGTAAAAAATTTTATTTTTGCACTAATGCATAAACAGCATTAGTGCAACAGGAGCAATTTCAAATTCTTGTTTAAAAACAACATGTCAATCTGTTTCTGGTATATGGGCCACTATTTATTCCAGTAGATTGAGGTCTGGACATGCATGATTGAGAATAACTGTCTAGAAACGTTGCCAAAATGGCTGTAGAGTAGACAGAATTTTATTAAAAGGACTCTAGTGGTACTCCCTATGGTAGCTGAAGAGATATTCTTGCAACAGCTGTTGTAGTGGTAAAGACCCAAAGTAAAGTGGTAAAGACCTATTTATTTTCTTACATAAAGGCTACATCTGACTACAAGTCAACCACAACTAAAACAGGCATTTGCTTTGTAGCACATGTTATGTAGCCTTTGTCATGCTGGATCAGGTTTTTGTCTGTGAAGTAAAAATTGTACACTATGGCATTATAATATATCTTGCAATTGTGTGCCTCTAACTTTGTGCTAACATTTTGTGAAAGAATCGCATATGGCTGTAAATGCCAGGTGTCCCAATACTAATGTTCAAATAGTGTATCTATGCATGTATTTCCTGTGTTTCATGAAGTCACTGGTTTATATTTTTATATTTTGTTCTTTACGGAGTAAAGAACAAAGCGTCAAAGCTATTGATCTGCTGCAAAACTACCTTGCTGAAAGCATCACATATTTTAGGTCTCAAAGAAAAATGGCTCTAATCCTGACTGGATTATTTTTAACAACAATGAACTACTTTATGTATCCTCAGTCTCGATTTGAGTCTTGTTTTTAAAGTTAACATAAGGGGACTCAATACCATTGGCTTCCAATTATATTTTAATTTTATGATCACAGTCACTAAGGTTTCTGACCCACTTTTTTCTGCTACAGCATATCCTGCCCTCCAGACCTGCCTGATGACCTGCTTGAAGCTTCTGCACTTGTGACTTACTGCAGAGGTGAATTGTCCAGCATGGACATCCTGAAAAAATGTTCATGTACTGTTAAGTTTCAACCTTGGAGAGGGTCTCAGAGAGATGTTCCTTGAAATAATAATCCCTAGCCTGCTCATTAGAAAGCTAAATATGAGTTTACACCTACATTTCTGTAAAATTACTAGCCGACTATTCGCAAATTCGTAGCATGTGTGTGTGTGTGTGTGTGTGTGTGTGTGTGTGTGTGTGTGTGTAGTTCACCTGACATTTCTCATGAATTTTATTTAATAATTAAAATGTAATGGTTCTTGAGGCACAGTTATAAAATACAATAAATTGAAAAAAATTAAATAGTGTGATATACGGTTATAAAGGAATATTACACAATCTACTCAATTAAAATGAAGCCAAAACAGCGTCAAATAAAAATAATAAAAGCAGACTTCACAAATATATTTTAAGATAATACAACCTTTATCCTAAAACCCTCATGCAGGGTAACTGTAATTGGAAAAAAAAAAAAAAAAGGTTTTATTTGTAAAAACCAGAAATATTCAATAAACTTACAATAATAAAATGTGTTAATAATATGACACATTGTCTATGGTTTGGCCTTAAACCTGTTTATGATTGTGTACCTGAATAATCCTGTCAGGGGAGTTTATGTTAGTTTTATAGGTAAAACACCAATTATTTCCTGTTATCGTCCACAGAGACACGCCCACATTCCCCGAGACACGCCCACATCCCCATATATGGTCTTACAGCCTCTCATTTACATTTTGTGCGCTGTACTTTGTAGATGATCCTACAGTCCAAAGGTCATTCTATTGTACTAAATCATATTTCAAATGTCTATTTTTGAGGTTTGGTACTGTAGTAAGACTATGTTTGGACGTAGTGACTGCTCGGCGGAAGGATACCACACTGGAGTGATTGAGTATTGAGCTACACTAAAGGGCTCCACGTGAAACTTTTCTCTTGACATTGTGAACGTGCTGCTCCAGCTGTCTTGGTAAATGTGACCGCCTCCTTCCAGCTCCTTATCGCAGAGGCCCAGTTAAAGTACAGAATATTGTACGACCTCCCTGCGGAATCAGCACTTCTTTCAACATATAACACTCGCCCCAGAGGCAGATTTCCTCTTTTCCCCAACCTGCAGTGCCCCGGACGCACCACATCTACTCCTTCCCCTCTAACCTGAATAAATCATATAGTCATGACCACCTCCCAGCCGATTTTCTCCAAAGGAGAGAACTGCAAGCAAGGCTGGCACGACGCGAGCGCCGATTACAATGAGACCGACACACACCTGGAGATTTTGGGGAAACCCGTCATGGAGCGCTGGGAGACTCCCTACATGCACTCCCTGTCGACTGTCGCAGCGTCCAAAGGTAATTCCTCTTAATCCTGATTTACAGATGAATATCAATGCATTCTTTTGCACTATAGTGTGTGCACATGACACACACACTGGAAACTTGATCAAACAATGGAGCAACAAATTGTGTGCGCGCGTGCAAGTGCACGAGAACGCAATCTAAAGTATTTTAACCGATTATGAATAAACATGCAATCTTTAATTTCCCCTCATGTACACTACAGCTGTGACACACACACACACACACACACACACACACACACAATGCCGGGATCAAAACGAACTATCACAAGGTTAAAGGTTGCTTCCATATGTTAACCAGGACATCTGATTTCCCCGTCCATCAATGAACTACAAAACACAAAAACAGACTAAACACTCTCCGGTTATGCAAATACATGCACAATAATAATTTGCGTATTTATAATTAAAAAAAAAAAAATTTTGCAGCCTTGAAATTTTTTAATTCTGAATTTTTCTAACATACAAAACAGTCTGACCATGCTGAGATTATTAATATTGGTTTTTTTTTTACTATATATATATATATATATATATATATATATATATATGAGGTTTGGATTAAACCTAACATGTATTAAAAAAATAATTTAAATTTTGAAAGTAACTGTAAATAGAATATTTTTGGAAATGATTGTATGTATTTTCTATCACTGCGTTAAAAAAAGAAAAAGAAAAAAGAAATCGGTGTTTGAACCAGTATGAAAGCAAATATACTGATTTAAAAATATCCTATCAAAAGTGAATTAAATCTCCACAATTGACATTTGAACAATTTTCTACCTACAAAATGAATTACATTGTTTTACAATCAACCTAAAGAGTATGTTTATTATTTCCATGAACAGAAATGCTTACACTAGTTCCTAGTTCACTAGTTCTATAATATCTTTGGGAAAAATTGCAGATGGCCCCTAAAAATCCTGTTCAAACCCTGACTGAGGGGCTGTTGCTGGTCACATGCTCACTGTTTCACTTGTCTATTTTTATCCTTCTTAGACATACCATGGCCTCGTGTAGTGTTTCTCATGTTCACTTCTGTCTTAGTTGTAGGACTTGCACTCAAGCAATCATACTACATATTATATAATCATTGGCCTTGACTGGTGTAATCAGTAGTAGAAATCATTTCCAATCGTGAGTTTCTTTATTTAAAGTCACCCTTCTGTTCTGCTGTGTAGGTGGACGTGTCCTTGAGATTGGCTTTGGCATGGCCATAGCTGCCACTAAAATTGAATCCTTTCCTATTGAGGAACATTGGATCATTGAGTGCAACGACGGTGTGTACCAAAGGTTGGAAGAATGGGCAAAGTCTCAGCCTCATAAGGTGAAAAAGGACTTTTGTTTGCTTATTTCATTCATATTGTCATACAGAGTGAAAATAATTGTAACTTATTTATTTATTTTTAAAACCCATACAGATTGTTCCTCTTAAAGGTCTGTGGGAAGACGTGGTTCCCACCCTCCCTGATGGTCACTTTGATGGTTAGAGAAATGCTATAATCATAGTGTTTTGCACAGTGCACATAATGATGCAAACTGTAGTTTAAGTGCTCTTACGGATGTTATTTTGTTACAGGAATCCTGTATGATACATATCCCTTGTCAGAGGAAACATGGCACACTCACCAGTTTAACTTCATTAAGGTAAAGTGATAAAGTATCATAGAAAGGATAAAGTAAACTATAAAGATGAATAAGTGCATTTGTGGCTCATGAACATAGAGTTCGGGTGGGCCTAACTGCTGTTTATAATAATGAAACACTCAAAAAAGTTAAGTCAACCAGTCATTCACCACTGTCAGGCAGCATTCGTTTGTTTCATCAAAATGTATAGTCCAACTATGTCTCCAAAACCACAAAAACAAACAAACCAAATAATACAAAAACAAAAAATACATTGTAAAAAAAGAACATGCATTTGTTTCCTTTCCTACAAAAAAGTCACTTTCAAGCATTTTTGATGTACAAATATTATCTGCAGTATAATTTTTGTTCTTCTAATCTTTGCAATATTTCTTACAATAGAAATATTACATCATAGACACAATTTGTTTGTGAATTGTTTCCTTGTAGCTCCTATTTATTATTTGAAAAAAGCTCATTGTTTTACGATAACGCAACCCTACCCATTTATCTGGGCTTGGGTTTAGTAGCTCAGAGTATCCACTAAAAATGTTCAGATTGAGCATGGGGCAGCAGGATACCTGCCTCAGTGGTCCTTTGTTTGGTTTGTTGCACTTCATATTTTTGACCACTAGGTGCAATGACAACCTAATGGTGCTAAAGAGGTCTAAATATGTGCAGTACGGCTAAGTGAGTGTTTTAGAAAGGCAAACAACTGAGCAACATTGGCTTATATCTGTTAGTCAGATAACCAGTTAAATATATTGATTATTCAAAAACGTAATTAGCATTTCAGCAGAATGTAAAATGTGAACGAGGAACGAGTTATTAACTGCCCTACTTAGCTCTAGGCACTAGTCCCTTTAGCACAAATCTAAATCTCTTTTTCACATTTATCATTCTTGTCTTCATCATTAACATGCTTCAGGCCCATGCTAAGAGGCTGCTGAAGTCTGGTGGCGTCCTCACCTACTGCAACCTCACCTCCTGGGGCGAACTGCTCAACTCCAAATATGACAACATAGACAAAATGTTCCAGGTGTGTATCCTAAGCACAGTGAATTAATATAAAAAATCTCAGACAAGTTAATTACCAAGTGTGCACGTGTGTGCTTCTTTTTCAGGAAACGCAGGTGCCTCAGCTGCTAGAAGCTGGATTCAAAAAGGAGAACATCAGCACCACACTGATGGACATCAACCCACCGAAAGAATGCAAATACTATTCTTTCAACAAAATGATTACACCAACTGTACTGAAAGAATAAGCCACAGGCATGAGCTTACATACCTGTCTACTGTGCTTTTCAATGTCTTGTTTTTGTTTTGCTAAACGCTATCTGTTGTATAGGGAGAAAGTGTAAATCCAAAAATTTTGTATAATTAAAATTTTGTGGTTGGAGTCACAAAATATGTATAAATACACATGCTAATAAAAAAAAAGCACAAGACTGAATGATCATGATCAAAGTATTAATTTCCAATGATAGTGTCCATGTCTAGAATCAACAGTTAGAAGTTGATCTTGTCTGTCTATCTAGCTACACACTTCTATATCAAAAGTGTCTATAATCCTATCACAGAGGTCTATAATGTGTCTAAACTGCAAAATCAGAGCTACATGTTGAAATTTCCAAGTAGTGTGGTTCTAAAATCTAACACATCATGGTGTGAATGGTTCTAAAATCGTCCCAATGTCTTGAGTGACAGTTGGTTCTGGAGGAATTAAAAATAAATAAAAATAAGATGACAAGGTAGCCGAAACATTTAAAGAAAAGCATCAATAATCGAAACTGGTGGTACAAATCAGCAGAGAGAAAAAAAGTTTTGTGTAGTGTTTTTCCATTGAACACATCAGGTGGATATTTTCACACCAAGTGAACTAAGATGTACTTCAGTACCTGTGCTGAATTTGGTAACACAACAAACAGGGATAAAACAGCACAGTCCATCGATTGTTCAGCCACTCAGATGTCCTGATTAAAGTAAACAAAATATTAATTGGTTCAATAGTTTAACTGCTTTTTTTTGGCGCATTTAAAAAGCCAGCCATTTAAGCAATGTATGTTTTAAACAGTAATTTCACACTTTATTAAGTTATTTCTATACTTCTCACTATCTACCTATATTGATGGTACAGTTTCTTTGCTGTGAAAAACATTTTGTTCACTTCTCTTTGTGTCCTACATCGAACATTTCAAAATGGACTCGAGCACAATACCTGCTACTCTCACAAATAATATTTGAAATTCGTGTGTGTGATATGTTCAAATAAAATTTGTAGTCAAACTCCTGGATTTTACACAAGAAAAATGAGAACAGGTTTTTTTTTTTTGAGTTAAGGTTCTTCCTGAAACACCTCAAGGGATTTCTCGTCACCAGTGTCTCCGACTTGCTCAATAGGGTTAAGCTTATAGAGACACACTAATTTACTTTATTTCTATTTTTTATTCTTCTCAATCTAAAACTGCTTTGTGATCTACTTGAGTTGACACTGTCTACTGTTAAAAGTGCTATACGAATAGAATAGAATGAAAGTATAATGGTGTGTGATAGAGGACATTGCTTTTAAGTTGGTGGGAATTGGAGATTTATGGGAAAAAATTGTTTAAAAGGGTTTGTTTACTTGGCTGTTTGTTTATGTAGGCAGCCATTAAATATAAGTTTGTTTGCGTCATGGGTTGTGTCAAACTGGAACGTGGACCACATGCATCTGATCATGAATTACCTGCCTTGTACAACCTGTTCCGATCGAACGACCACTCGGTAACCTTCAGCGAAACTAAAATGGGGAAGCGACATGCAATATAAATACACTTTGGCATAACGGCTATCAGTTTAGCTATCGGGCTAAAGTAGTCAATTCATGTGGAGATTGTGTAATAACCCACCTCCTGAGATTAAACATTATCTTTCAACAGTTCAATAAGAGTCCTGATTCAACCGAGAGTCCTTTATTGTAAAGAGGAGGAGCCTGAGCTAAACAGCAAACAGCTCCTGACAGACTTATTACCATTAAATAAAACATTTACAACAGACCACCTGCGAAAGCACGTCTTATTTGCGATACCAAATTCTCATCTTCTTTTCCCGCTTAATTTTCCTCTGTAACTGCAGCGTTCCGTAAAGCAGAGCCTCGGCAGTTGGTGGACAGCCTTCGAGGGGAAAAAAAAAGACAAACATTAGTCACATTTAAAATGTAAACTGTTGCTTTGTTGAAATGTTCAATCTGAAAGTACCTGGAACGTAAATGTCCACAGGGACGATCCGGTCACAGCCTCTGACCACTGAGTAGGAGTAGTGATAGTATCCTCCACCATTAGCACAACTACAAAATAACACATCATACACATCATACATAGTACAATTCTTCCACTGACTATAACGTTTTATTAACTGTTTGGTTTATGAGCTTCACAGTTGCATTCAACAGTAACGAGCGGCAAACTCTTATCCTCAAAACATTTTTGGAAGCCTATGGTGAGAAATCTCGTCCCTCTCCTTTATATAGAAATCACACTGCAAAAAAAAAAAAAAGATCTGGGTCATAATTGGATCGGATCGTCTTTCGCAAGCTTGAATACAGACACTCCGTACGCAACCCTTCGGATGATGCATTAGGTGTAAAGTGGAGCAGAGTGTGTAAGTGGGGCAGAGAGTGTAAAAGACTTCTTTTCTTTTACTCCAGAGAGCAGAAAATGTCTACATTCACTTCATATACAGTAACATACTTCTGTTCCACTATGATCACCATACACATTGTACAGCCCTGCAAAATGCCTCAATCTGATTGGCCAGAATTGTGTGTGTTCATGTAATTTCTTTATTTTATAACAACAGCCTGGGCAGTAATGTTAGCTGCAATGCAAATCCTATATTTATATTAATATATTAATTTTTACAATGTTACTGTTTCTATAGAAACATTGCTCTGGTCAAGCTTTCATTAAAGATACATTTAGATCACATTCGTCTTTTCTTTTATGCTCAAGACAGACAAAAGTGGGAAAAGGAACTCGAATGATTTCATAGGTGTTAAAATTTAACAAATTTCTGCTGTAGAATAATAATAATAATAATAATTATAATAATAATAAGCCGAGGCTGTAATACAGTAGTCCCTCGTTAAATCTAAACTTATAGTAAATTGTTTTTCTTGACTTTTAGGTCGAAATACGGTAATTTATTCATAAAAATATCATTTTTAATTATAAAAATGAAGTAAAAGCATAGCTCAAACACCCTACAGTGTGTATCATACAAGAACGCGTATCATTCTTGTTCGTGAAAATCTACATTATGCGGCTGGATTTTCGGGGTTGCGCCATTTATCGGTCGGTTTTGGCACGTAAACTACCTAGATATCGAGGGACGACTGTAGCCGCCTATTTCACATCGCACTCTGTCATTTCTACATTTCCTATAACTCAATTTATGCGAGGTCCCTCCGCACTGATCATGTTTAATCCTTCCAAAACAGACACCGTTTACATGCTTTTCTTCTTACTGTTGTTCATATTAATACATGCTTATTTTTATTTAATTAAAAAAAAAAAAAAAACTTTTCTGCTTTCATATTTAAAAAACAAAACAAAAACATGAATATAAAGCACCCTGATGAACGCAGCACCAGACAGGAGGAGAACACATATGGCTCGGGATAGAAGCACACGATCAAATGCATATGAAGCAGCTGCTCTTATAATCATCAGTGTGAAAACTCACTCTACTCTTTCTACAATTCAGTCTGCGCAGCTCCTGTCCTCCTTTAGAATTCAAAAGAGCGTGCATTATACGCTTATATTTCCTGCTCGAATCCATTTTTTGCTATTTTGTAAAGACATATACAACCAGTAACTGCTGCACGTGCATCTGTTCTGTTATTCTATTAGTAGACCTGCTAATTTACATAATTACTGCTATAAATAAAAATCATTAGTAATTAATGATTCTAGAAAAGATCACCCCTGTGCTACTATATCTGGGTTAAATAAACAAAAAACATGTTAATTGTTGCACCGGGAAATTTTTGGGAGACAAACGTTTGTCCTTACCTTCCCATAGAAATGACATATCTGGGCTCAGGCATCTGATCGTACACCTACAGCAACAAAAAAACGTTTTACTTTGCATATGTAAACGTGTAAGGATTTTCAGAAATACATCCGAATAATGGACAGAGGTTCCATATGTGAAAATATGAATAATGACATTAAAAAAAATTGGGGCATTAATTATGTTGCATCATTTTAAAAAAAGGTTTTACAATCGGTTTTAAACATTTGGTACGATTTTTTTCTATTTCATATTTGTTTATGCCAAATGACCCCTACATAGACATACTACATAGACATGTGACACCTGACTTTTATAACCACATGTGCGGCTTCCTAAACTGTAACCACAAAGCCAGCTTCATGAAGCTATGCTTTACATGGGTTGAAGTGGAAGATCTTAAGTAGCCTGCTATAGAGCTCTGACCTCCTCCCTACATCATTACCTGACTTTCCTAATGTGGCTGAATGTGCACAGAAAATATTCTCAAAAAGATGGAGGTTATTATTGAATGCTGAAAAATGTGGAATGGGATGTTCACAGCCTTATGTACCAGGAATTATCATGATGATACCTTGCGTAAAGCAGGAGCCATCTTGTTGGTGAGTGTTCCAGCGACAATCATGACGTCAGCCTGCCTAGGGCTGGCTCTAAACACAACCCCGAAGCGATCCATGTCATAGCGAGGTGCGGCCATGTGCATCATCTCCACAGCACAACACGCCAAGCCAAAGGTCATGGGCCACAAGGAGCTCTGAAAAAGGAAGGTAACACATTCCTGATAGAAAAAACAAACAAACAAACAAACAAACAAAACAAGACACTGATTAAAAAAAACAATACTTACTCTGCGTGCCCAGTTCACCAGGTCATCGAGCTTGGTAATGACATATTCGCCTTTGGTGCTCACTGCCGTGGTGGGCTTCGCTGCCACAGCTGTGCTTTTCCCTCTGAATGAAACCAGACTACAGAAATGACAGCAGTTTTTAATAAATAAACTGCCACTTGTGTATTTACTCATCTCCTACTGATCATGTTCATGAATAGCTAAAGATAATAATTCTCTATTTGGTGGTTTTCTAATCGAACGCTGGATTTGTTTCAATTTGAAGGTCTCCACATTTTTTTTCCCAAATAAAATTATTTAACTGACTTCAAATCCACAATTTCCACAACCTTCCATACCTCTTAGCTTCTTCATCGTTTCTGTTCTTGAGCACAACCGCCCTTTGAGCAGCGAATGAAGAAAGGGGTCTGTAACAGAGATTAATGCTTGATTAGAGCTCGGTATCTCTCTGCATCAACATGACGCCAAACCAAAGCCATTCACAAGCATTCTGAATGCAGGTAGATGGATAATGTAACGTCCCACCTTAGTGAAAAGGAGCCGAGTGTGGCAAGGCGAGGAACTGAAAGACCAAAAAACATTAACGGATCATTAACAAGAATAAAACGGATGCCAGAACTTTGAAAAATACCTCTGTAATCATCATATTTATTTGTCTGGGGGCAAAACAACCAAAAATTATAACTAGTTTTTCAACTACAGATACTGAGACCTGAGAAATGCTGAACTGATTATGAATTTATTGACTCAATATATACATGAGGATGTTACATAAGCATGTCACAGATCTTAAACTTGAAAACACCTTTACATTGTTGTATAAGAATTTATTTTCAATTTGCATACGATCAGCTCAGTTTGTAAAACAGTGAGTATTGCGTAAGTATCGCGCACTAAAAATACCCTGAGCTCTAATATGAACATTGGAGTTAAGATGGAAAATAATGCATAACATTCTCAACAATAAGTTCTGAAACTAGAAATATTTCAGACTACATGGTATTCCAGGGAATGATATCCATTAGCACTCTATAACAAACAGAACACGTTCTGCTGCATTACCTGTGACAAATTTAAATGGTTTTGGGGTAAGATCGTTTTGAATATGCTGCCTTGCCAGTTCTTATTTACCAACGTTCCATTTCGATTCCCATCAGAAACATCCTACACTCATTATCAAGTTTATAAGGAACACCTGTACATTCAAGCAGTTTTCTAGGAATCACTCAATTATTTAGTGGCAGCAGCACAATGAATAAAATCACTGTTACAAGTCAAAGGCATTGGGTAATGTTCACATCAAACGAATGGGGAAAAAGGTGTGATCTTGATGACTTTGTTGGTTACAGATGGGCCGGGTTGAGAAATTCAGAACTTCTTGTTCTTATACAAAATTCTCAACGTAGAGCGGTGCAAATAACATTGAGGGAAAGCCTCTGTGAAAGGAAACACCTTGATAAAAGACTGCTTTCACCTGCCATAAAGGATAGAGTAACTCTCATGATCACTCTTTACAAATGTGGTGAGCAGAAAAGCAATTCAGAACATGAGACACATCGAACCTTGAAGTCAACAGGCTACAAGAGCAAAAGACCAGTTCAGTGGAATCTAACACAATCATGAGCAAAGAGATCAGACTATTTCTCCATTCTTTGGAGAGATAGAGGTTTGATGTGAACACTGAAGCTCTTGACCAGCATGATTTTATCAACTGTGCTGCTGCCACATGAGTGGCTGATTAGAGAACTGCATTAATATGCAGATATGGAGGTGTTACAATAAAATGGACAGTGAGTGTATATAGTATTAATTCGGCATTTTCACAGTTCCCTATCATAACCACTGGAACACACAAGGTCGTAATCAGGAGCTCTTTACTGTGACTTATGAACTTATTTGAAGGCACCGTTTACTCCAGGCTTTAACTATCACTCATAACTCTGATTACATGTTGATTATAAGAGTACACTGGTGCATTACACTGAAGAGTTAACTGAATAGAAAGAATACACTGAAGTATCATGATTCCAATTCCAAATGCTCTTTTATAAGGAGCAGGAAGACTTTAGAGATCATTCACAGGTTTGCTCTTTTACACATCACATCTGTAGCTCTGCTAGCCGTGAGTTAAATACAAGGTCAGGGAACAAAACACAAAAAAGAGCCAAGAATATGAACAAACCTACAGCAGAATTTAACCCAAACATTTGCATTAGTTACCGCTTATTGCTCATATTAGAGGGTAAATCAGGCAGCTCTGTTTTTATAACGAAAACATGCCAGATTTTGCTTTTGCGAGACTCACCAACCAACGCCGCCATATTTACACAACACAACTTCCGGTGCTTCTTCTTCTCTTGTAACGGAAACTGGGACACGCGAAAACACGACTCCATCTGCTGGATGTAGCAGGAAATGTGTTAATAAATCTGAAGCAGTCGGTTATATTTCCTCAAAACTTTCCACCAGTTTTTGTTATTTATTTTCTCGTAAGCATCAAGTCTGAGTTTCTGTTTGCGAGTCTTCATGTAAATTTTGGGCATTTGGCAGACCCCCTTGTCCAGGCGTGTTTCATTCATACATCATTTGTGATGTCATGTACTGATGTTGGATGAAGGCTCCTGACCTATAACCGACATCCGAGTTTCTCCTAAAGGTGTTTAGGTGTGAAGGCCACTTGAGGTTCTCCTAATCAAACTGGTGGAACCGTGTTATTTATATAGTTCGCTTTGTGCAGTGGCACTGGCATGCTGTACCAAGAACAAATCCCTCCTCGAACTGTTGCCCCAAACAGTAGAAGCATGGTCTTAATCTTTTTATGCTATAGGAGTGCAAACATCTCACAATGAAACCTTTCCTCCTTTGTCCATCTTTTTCTGTTCTCATGTACAATTGTATTTTGCTTCAGAGCCTTTTTAACGTCAGTGTCAACACTCATTCCATCCTGTTCACCTTTGGCTTCTTCTAGTGTAGAGAATATTTTGGCGATACATTCTCAAAAACAACACAGAATGATATATTATCCTTCACATGTACCCGTACAGCACCGGATTGCAGCAGAAACAATTACTATACACACACACACACACACACGCACACACACACACAATGTATAACTGCTGAACTACATTTCGGTACCCAGACGATGTTTTTCAAACAAACAAATTTTATTGTTTTTGAAGGAATTTAATCAGGTAGCAAAATCCAGGACATTTTATACAAGTGTGTATAAGTGCACAACTGTGACAATTACACACCATCCATTTTAAAGTGTCGCGTCAAAAGCAGCAATAATAAATTAGCATAAACACAATAAATTAAAAAGGAAAAAAAAAAAGCAGAACAATTAAAGCCATCACTCCAAACAAGGCTGGAGCTCCTTTATATTTAGTGAAAACTGCAATTCAATTGTAATATGATTCAATCTATATTACAGCCAAAGTACTATTATGTACAGGAATTTATATACAAAAATATGGGATTTTAGTCTTCAGTGAGCAGGCTGTGAAAATGATCCGTCCTCCTCTTGAGCACCGTCCTGAAGTCCTTCTAAAAGTCAAAGCATTTGAGAGTTAATTTAATGTAAATAATGTAAGGATACTGAATAGAGTGTTCAAAACGGGATTTAATTGCTTGTGTTTATTAATAATAAACAACAGTGTTTTATTGTGTTTATTGTATACGAGACAAACGATAGTTCTCACAGCTTGGATGAGCTTCTCCAAGGAAGGTATGAGTCTCTGGAGCTCTTTGTCCTCTTTGTCCCCACACCAGCTCTTTATGGCCATCGTGTTCATTAGCTGGAAGAAAACAGGAAAATATTTTATCATTATAGTTGTTTTTTGTTTAATATTTAACAAAACTGTTACATTAATAATAAAATATGGCCACCAAAAACTGTGGAAGTGAAAGCTCATACGTGATACGGGAAAGTGTGAGGTGCGTTGTCCAGAATCACTGTTTTGGAAAGATCTCTTTCCAGCACCTCCAAGTCCTTAATATAGTGTCCAAGCACGCACGCACAGTCCTCCTGATACAGTCGATGTCTTTTACAGGGGAAGGAAATAGAAAATTACTTTCTTTGACACACACACACACACACACACACACACACACACACACACACACACAGTTGCTATCGTTTATTTTAGTAATTGAGTATTCTATCGAGTAATCGAATAAGAGGTGATTTTCTTTATTAAAGAGCAACACTAAATATACAGGAGAAAATAAGTCACATCTCCTAAAACTAACGTCATTTTTATAGCCGAAATTGCATATAAGAGTATCTGTTAAAACTAAACCTATTTAGTGAATTTGTATATATTTACATTTTGATGTGATATGACATCATGAATAAAAATAAATTGCAGAAAAAAGGGGGCTTTGGAAACTTTGTCTCTTAATTGGCCTGAATCCTACGATTCCTACGCCCGTTTCCCCACATAAAAACAAACAACTTTTTTTGCCTAATTCTAACTTTTTCTTTGCAATTTAAAAAAAAAGTCGACATTTCTGGTGCCTCCACCAGTAACCATGTTGTCGGCCTGAAGTTTAAAGCTGTTGATGTATGAAGGGGCTCCTCTGCTTCATCTGTCTTGTTTCGTCTCCTCCAGAGCTGATTGTTAAAAAGTTCTGTCCAGAGATCGAAGGCTTCGGTGTATACCATGCGATACTATTGATTATAGCCGATTTCTTTTTAATGTGTCAAGCTTTCTGGCACTATAGAGGGGTGACCCTGCCCGATTGGATAAAATATTTTGAAATACACTCAAATTGTAAGAAAAAAGGTGGAATTCGGCAAACTTTTTATTTAATGTGGTGGAAACAGGCTTCCATATGAATTTTCTCCCCCACTCCTCACTGTTTTCCCTCCATTCATCCATTTTTCATTCTGCGTTACCTGTCCTGAGCGTTTCAGAGTTTAGCAGATGGTGCGTCAGTAATAATGGTCCGTGGGAAACACGGTGCTCTGTGTTTAGTTAAATGGATTCGATAATTTGCCTCTCTGAATGTTTGTAATCGAGTTACTCGAGGAATCGTTACAGCCCTACACATCACAGCAATAAAATCTTACACAGAAAGATCAAAAACACTTTACCTGAATAGCTTTTTTCTTGGGTCCAATATGTCCACGATCATTTCTGCATATTCCTTTTTAGCAGACGTGTAAATAAACATCTACAAACGATACATGGAAGAAAACATGGAATGCTTTTTCGAAACAGTTATAGTTGTTGTAAAGGTATTACTGTATCACACTGTTACACACGAACGTAACCGAGTATGGTTCCTTTCAATTGAATAGTTTTTGGTTTCAGCTGAGCTTAGATATCAGCTGAGCAAAGCCATGGCCTTGTCTACCTTAGAAATACTGATATTAAATATTCTATTCAATTCATTTTTATTTGTATAGCGCTTTTAACAATAAACATTCTCTCAAAGCAGCTTTACACAGATAATGTGCTTGTACAGTAATATACTTTCATATGAAGTCAATTTACCTCGAAATGTTTCACCATGGCTTGTAGAAACTCCTTCACATATGGCCTGAGAATCACATAGACCTGCGTTTAAAAGAAAATACACCAGTAATTAAAAATCAAAGCTTTTAAACTACTTTCCATCCGACTACACCACCACACTGGGGGGAATGAATAGTGATCTGTTCACAATGACCTTGTACTCCTGGTCTTGAAAGGCCGTGTTAAACGTGTATTCTGCATCCTCGATCCTGTTCAGGGAGCTGAACACCAGGGTTTCATCCTACGAAAGAGAAGCAATGAGAGTCCATTTAGATGATCAGAACTCAAACTAAACATATAAATATATCTTTAAAAAATCTAACTCGTAAAAAGCTCACCAAATCGAGCACCATGGTGGCTGCAGGTGTGCTTCTCGTCTTTGGTGGTATGTCTCGAAGAGTAGAAACTGCTCGGGACTGCGGTGACAGGTTTGGGATGTTTTTGATGAACGTGTATCTGTGGGCAATTGTACATGAAATGACCAAACAGTAGAATTTCCTTTTTTCATTATTCATTCGTGAATCTTATATATAATTATAAAAAATAAAAAAGCCACAAGAAGGCATTTAAGCAGGAAATACAAAAAAGGAAGTGACACTCACGGACTGAACACCTCGTCGTTCTCTTCGTCTTCTGACAGCGAGCTGAAGGCACTGTATCCGAACACACACTGCTCAGGGCTGAACACTGCGCCTCTCCTCGTCCTCTCGTCTAGGAACGAAAAACACAGATGGCAGATGTTCTGCAGCATTGTTCAATATAAATGTTAACAGAATTCTTGTCTCTGCTAAAAAGCGTAAAATATGACGCAGCTTAACGCCATTGTTGCCAAGCCTCAGCAAGCAATGATGCCTGTGAATATTGAATTCATGAACCGCGTCTGCACTGAATGGATGCTGCAATCTTGTGGGAGTAGTCGAGGTACCTACTGTCTTTCGTGGGTGTGACAAACCGCACCACAGGAGAGTAAAGGCTGCGGGCAGCAGGGTTCACTGATGAGTAATGCTTTTCCCGGAGATGCTGCACGGGTGTCTTGAAGTCAGACTCTGCCCATGAAAGACGCATCAAATTCAAACTCCACAGCTAAATGTAACTTTCAGTTTGCTTAGATGTAAAAAGAACTGATTCACCACCAAACCAGACCACAATGACAATCTAACTCAAGCTTGTGTTTACCTTTAACCTCTTGTGGAGGAACAACCCTTTTTCTTCCACGTCTTAGGCGCGGACGCTTCACTACAGTCGGGACGGCGTCGCTGTACAAATTGGAGCAGTCCTTTAAAATCTTTACATCCTAAACACAAAATCACAGACGAAAACAATAACATAAAACATCTATATGCTCACAGAGCACTCTATTAGGAACACCATAGTAATACTGAGCCTTTTCCCTTTCCTCTCAAAACAACCAATTTTATGTAGCATGGATTCCCTTTGATATTTGGCATCATGTTGCCTACGCCTACAGCTTTTTCCCCCCTGTGCCCACATTGTTGATTCGGTTTCCTTTGACCGCAACACGTGACGCGATGGCTGAAATCTGATTGGATAGAAACGGCATCATAAACAGACACTGCTTGAAGCAGCGTACTCGAGAGAAAAGTTATTTAATACATATTCAGGAAAAAAAAACACCTATTAAGTCAGTGATTCTGATGGTGTTTAAGCCAGCACTTACTGTGTTCAGTGCATGTATGTGTGTGTGTATATATATATATATATATGAATGAAAACACAGATTTGTAGCTCAGTCTAAATCAATCCACAAGACGTTTCACAATTTCCTTGTAGGTAAAGAAATGGAGTTGTTGAGAGAGGAGTTGTACAGCCAGACGCTAGTTTTTAGAGAACAGGAAACTGGCCTACATTGTTAACAAATCTTCTTATCTGATGGTTGACTTTCAATTTCCAAGCCGCTTACAGATACTATAACTCTCCACTGAATCAGTAATACCGCATGAGTCGTGTTGCTCTTTATTGTAAGAGAGATGAGTATCGCATTATAAGTATTATTCGGCTAGTTTAAAGCATGCTAGCTACAATAACAAACACAGCTGTGCTGTTGTGATAACTGACTAACTCTCTACCGGAGCTGCGATTTTAGACACGGTTACGGTTTTATCACAGGCATTAGTTATAGTAAAGTTGCGTGGATCTTTAAAGGTTCACCTGAGACTCGGGTTTACACTGATGCTGCTCGAAACGCGGTGCTCGACCGAGATCCTGTCGCCTGCGCCGCGGGGTGCTGGGCTGAGGAGAAGGGCTCTCCAGGGATATAATCCTCGACCGTAGTCTCATTATCGAACTTTTCCAGCAAGTTCAATTCCACTCGAACACTGAAAGACTAAAGCTGAGGCAATAATTAAGAAGAAAAGATTTACCGCGTCTATACAGTGTTGTTATTTTTTCCCATGCAGGCCCAAGAACCCTAAACATGGCCGCCCCCTGGCTACTGATACAACGGTTTAAATCTGCCGGGAGGGGCGGAGCCAAGCCGCGCGTTCACAGTAAGGCTCAGTGGGCGGAGCACATGGCGTGCACGCGCGTCGCTTCCCTACACATCTCAACCTGTTCCCAATTACATTTTTATTATAGATTTAAAACTTTCCACACATACAATTTAAATGATATATTTTTCACTAGAGGAAGAACGATTATATGGTGCCATAAATTATGGTTATATGATAATGTTTACCAAAAATATTGGTTCCTTTTGTTGCAACTACAAACAAACCTTCTGAGGACGTTCCTGTGACAATCTCTCCTGGTTTTATATCAGGAAATATATCAAGAATTATTATTATTATTATTATTATTGTTGTTGTTTTTAATGAGAGCGCTTTAACAAGAAGATTAACATTTATACAACGGTTAGTTTCAATGTGCACGTTAGTTGCAGATGCCAAAAGTGTCTAAAACTGTTATTCATGCTAAGGGGGGATTTTTCAATGAAAAAGTTTAACATTTGTACATTTATAGACTGACCAGGCATATTATTATGGTCACCAATCAGGCATAACATCATGACCACCTGCCTTATAATTTGCTACCAAAACAGTTCTGAACCATTGGGCATTCATTCGCCAAACTCACCCAAATGCTTATGCTTGGCCATTTTTCCTGTTTCTAACAGTACAAAATGTTCACTTGCTGCCCACTAACAGGTGCCATGATTATTTCTTTATCAGTGTTTATAACATTATGGCCGGTGAGTGAATGTTATAATATTATGCCTGGTCAGTGTATATGCCTACATATATTTGTTTGGTCAAAGTAAATCTCCATACCTTTAAAATGAACTAGTTTGTTGCATATATATATATATATATATATATATATATATATATATATATATATATATATATATACACAGCAACATTCAGGTGTCTCTCAATACCCATAAAAGATGAGGTGTTTGCAAACTTTTGACAGCCACTGTATATAATAAGAGCATCAAGATCATCTGCAGAAAGCTTGATAAACCAGATTTCAATTTATTATATTTTCATATGCTTACAGTCAGAACTCTGAAGTTATAATAATTACACAAATGACAGTTATAAAAATTAAAACTTCTATAAAAAAAAAAATTCTACAATAAACCTTGGTTAAAATTAAATGAATCAAATGTATAGCTTCCTATACATGAGCAAGCAGGACCAAGTTTAACAGAACAAATACAACCTTCAAACATGCTGCATATACTCAACTTTATTAGAAATAATCTGTTTTCATTTGTGAAATCTGAAATACAAAACTGGTTTTTGTTAAGTAGTAATATTAATTGTTCAAAGTCAGAATATTATTATTTGATTTTTTTATAAAACAGTCAGGATGTTCTCCAATGTTGGAATACATTTTAAACTTCAACTGTTGAGCAAACAAACTGCACTTCAGCAGACATTCTTTGAAACAAACAAAAATGAAAAAGATATATATATATATATTTAATATATTCATATTTAAAATAAAATTAATTCACACAAAACACATTTGGGATTAAATAAGAGAAGTAAGTCAGAGGTGTCAGGAAGCTGTCGTACACTATTCCCTCAAGATACCGCAAAAAAGCCACGTGTTCTATATTTCAAAGAACACGTAAAAAGATGTATTTAAATTACTAATTTAGGCAAAGCCTCCAACAATGCCCATCCTCCTACTATTGTTTTGATAACTCATCTGAGTGAAATAAGTTTTATTTTGAAGGTTTTATCAAAATAATAACTGTGAAGAAAAAACCTGTAAAGAAAAACTATTTCCACACAGACACACACGCATTCTAGCAGTGATGCAACTGACATTCTGTAACACCATTATAAAAGGTAGAATTATGTTTTGCGTACAAATAAATGTACCAAAATCCCTAAAATGAACATATCTATAGATGTGGAGGTAGACGTGTATTTCCTGAGATGATGTCAAATGCCTTGTTCCCCCCCCCCTGAAAAAAATAAAGTAGTTATGCATTTATGAAAATATGTTCATGAACTCTTCCACAGCTGGTACACATCCAGCCTGGTCACATCTTATTCAGACACAAAGAACGTGCTGCAAGAGAAGAAGAAGAAACTTGTGGCAAATAAGAAAACATTTTGCCTTTTGGACATAGCTCTTGGATAGATTTCAAGGCCATTATTTGTTTTCAAAAACCTAAATTTTTTAAGGAAATGTTTAGCTGTTCATATCAACACCACTCTTAGTGTAACATTAAATTCTATGCAAAGGAAACAAACAAACAAACAAAAAAAAAACAAACAAAAAAGAAAACAATTGTCAAAGCATAAGGCATCCCATAATAAGTGTAAGCTGTTCTGGTTGTCGTTGCAATATGCAGTACAGTTAAGTCAAATGTTGTCCATGTGATAGGTCATTTTTTGGGGTATATTTTTCCACTTTTTAAAGGGGTGTTTAAAAAATTATATATATATAAATAAAATAAAATTGCATCTTTCAATAAAAAAATGCACTTTCCTGTCACAGAGCTCTAGATGGTGACTGGAGCAAATGTAAAATATCCATAAACTGTATCTGTGATTCAAAACGGAAGAGTATACAAACATGAGGAAACACTATCCCAGTACACGATGATGGGGGGCTGCAGGTAATAGTTCAAATCTCAAAATGCTATATTCGCTCATGGGTTACTGACAAGGATAAGGGGAACGTGTTCGATTTATAAAAACAATCTCTTCAGGAAATTACCACAAGGAACAGGAAGATGTATTGTTAAACAGAGAAAATAAATTAATGAAATCCCCTGGCATGGAGAGCAGTCTATCCACTAGAAGGCAGCATATTATCTGTTAACTGCCACCGAATCAGAGATGATACAACAGAGGAAGGGCAGAGCCCAAGCTCAAATTTACAGCACTATAAGCCCTAAACAACACTTCTACACGTGGTTAGGAAACACACACGAAGCCTCAAAGCTCTCATGTGGCACAGATTGTACATTGTGTGATTTTAACCATTTTAAAAACTGCTTAAAAAAAAAAACTACTGCCTACAATATCATCTGCTTATATATTTTGTGTTGAATGGTTTCACGTTGTTGCCTGATGGCACCGACTGAGTGAAGTGAACATCTGAGGTAGATAGAGTGAGAACATGCCTAGAAAGCTATGAGGTTCGCCGTCATTTCCTGATAATGAGAAGCTTTTTCCCATAAATCTTTTAAGAAAAAAAAAAAAACAGGGCGCGCCGCTTCCACAGATACTGAATTAACCTATATACCAGTAAAAAAATGTCAATGTAGAAATGAGCCAACGTAGCAGATACAATCAAGCTAAAGAGCAAAGTAAAACGCTGTCAAGGACAAAAATTCTGTATACTGTTTAAAGGTTTTGGACATGTCCTAGAAAGACAGCAGGTTACCGTTGAACGTTTGCTTTATTGCATATTGAAAAACCAATTGCTACTTTATAAGAAGTGCTCAATATCTCGAGTGTGGTAGAAAGTTAGCCATGCCATCTTATACCGGGAAAAAAACCCCACCTACAATACGATAAGCCACCTGACCCTGTATATAGTGTAACACTTAAAGTTTGACGAAAAGCATCACAACCGCATGATGATTACATAACGCTCCCCACGAAGTCAACACAGAATTATCAGAATAATGCAGAACTCCTAGCAGATAACGTGCACACGTACTGTGTTCTGATTGACACGACATCTCCACCAGTCTGTGTAATGCGCTCAACAATTTATAGCAACATCGACAAAAAGATGAGCTGTAACCAAGAACCGTGGTCCAGGTCAATGCTGTTCATTATGGGATTTAAAAAAAGAAAAGAAATCATACAAATTTCAGTGCTAGCTCAGCAAATGTGGATTGTCCACCAAAACAAACTTAAAAACAACAAAGCCTACCTACTAATATACACCACATAGAGCACACACACTGACAGTGAACTGCTGGACCCAACTTGCCTGAGGCTTAAAGATCTATTGTGGGGGAGAAAAAAATTTAAAATAAATAAAACACACACACGCACACAAAACCCCTGGAGTATAGTCTTACATAGATCTCAAGTATGTGTGTTCAGTGGTGTGTGTTTAGAACTTGAGACAATTATGGAAACATATAAGCTTCTGCACAATAACAAATCTGCACAATAAATATATTATGTAAATTTGGCAAGTTTATACTTTATACTGAAGGAGTAAATGAATTTGCTTAAAATATAAATATTTGATTTCCAGAGGAACAAGTATGTTCCTTCTATTGACTATAGATGATACAACAGAGATGCTTTTTCCTGAATATTAGTTCATTTGCTAAACAAAGCGAATTACCAGCAGACAGAATTTTTATTTGCATTTCCTACAATCGACAACCTTTTTTTTAAGCGACTCAATAAATATCTTTCAGTACTTGTTTTAGACTTGTTTTTCATCCACCTGAACAAAAAGCGTTTTCAAATCTTAAACACGGTTTATATACACAGACACGTACGTGCTGGCTTGCAAAAATATATCCTCCATAATGTTTTGAACGTCTGCCCTCGCTAAGCATCGTGTCTGACGACATGACTTCTTATTTCACTAGTAAAATAATTGCCATTTGTTTTTCCAAAAATAGACCAAAAATGCCAAGTGGTCAGGCACTCAGCATGCACTATCAGAAACCAGGCGTGATAGTTGCACACATTCATCGTCATCGTTGGGGTTCAGCGAGTCTATCGTGGCTCATGCCACCAAACGATTAACAAAGAGAAGAAATTAAAAATGAAAGTAGAGAAGGAAACTGAAGTTGAAGAGATGTTTGACAAGGCACTGTAGATATACATGGACTGTACATGTATAGTTTAGAACCTTATTTGCATTACGGCTTTTTATAACACTCATGATGCAACTGCATTCATAAAAATGTTTTCTTTTTCAAGAAGCTTCGTCGTCAGTCAGTAAATGTGTAAAGTGTGTAAACAGTGTGCTACCATTTCTAGAATCTTCTTTATTTCTGCTCTACTTCTTCCAAGAAATAAATTATTCACAGGCTTTGCATAAGAATATATATATATATATATATATATATATATATATATATATATATATATATATTTCATATTCACACATTTTATATATATATATATATATATATATATATATATATATATATATATATATATATATATATATATATATATGAATGAGAGAGAGAGAGAGAGAGAGAGAGAGAGAGAGAGAGAGAGAGAGAGAGAGTGTATATAGGTCTATATTAACCATCGACTCTTTTGTTGCTGTAATCTTTTAGTTCATTTTGGCTACTGAACAAAAGAGTGAATAAAAAAAGTGAGAACCTGAGATAGTGTATGTCAAGTGGTCTGGAAACTTGCTTATTCCTGCTAGTTTTTTTTTCTTTTTGGCATAGGCTCTAAAAAAAAATGAGGTTGATATTTGGCTTTAGCTAGCTTTGTGACAGGGAGGTTGTGACGTATTTAGGGTGACGGGTTGGTGGAGCTGGATGAGGTAGGTGTCTGAGAAGAAGGAAGCTGCTGAGAGGTACTACGATCTCCAGCCGGCTTGTTAGCTGCTCCTGAGGAGTTTAAACCGGTAGCTTGAGCAAAAAGCATACCTGTGAGAAAAAAAAAAAACACATGCAAGCTTTTCATTTATATATTGAATGGCGCAATGGACAGGCCTCTTTATGACGAGATCCGTTTGAATGTCAAACGAACAAGATTTAGAGCTACACTATATGGACAAATGTATTGGGACAACTGATTTTTTCAGCCAAAATGTTGCCAAAGTTGTAAACACACAATTTTATAGGATGTCTTTGGATATGGTAACATTATATTGGACTGCAGCCCAGGCCTCTCCACAATCACACTCCGTACATACGAATCTTGTGATCAGGTCCACACATTTTTGTCCATGCAGTGTTATTTTGGCTCCGGTGCAATTAGGCTAAATGACTTCCAGTTTGCAAAAAAGCACAAGCTTTGAAAAAAATTAATAAATTCATGTGCAACACTATATGGCAAAATTACTAGAAGTTATTACAACAAGTATAAAATAGGTTCTAAATGAGCACTGAATTTAGACACAACGTGTGACTCTTGCATCTGCTACTCACCAGTGTAGACGACACCGTTGAGTTCCACTGACATGCTGATGCTATTCAGGCCATTCATTGTGAGGTTGAGGGCAGAATCTGGTCTGCTTTCTGAAAGGGAAGAAAACAGTCCAATTAAAGGCATTTCCTACACCAGTGGTAACCAGTTGTTACAGAGCCGCAGAGAGAGAATACATAACTTACATTATTTCTGTTTTATTTATTATCTGATTCTGAACGATGTTTTATTTTGGAAAATGACCGGATTCTCTCCGGCACGTTTGTCGATGACTCCCTTATGATGCATGTCATGATGCCTCGGTCAAATGTCTAACACATAATACATTACCGCTAAACTGAAACCCCCAAGTTAGCAAAATGAACAAGAAACACCACAGTGGATTGACGTTTATTATTATATTTAGAAAATACCAATTTTTACCAATGGGGACTGCTGCCCTAATCCATTATCATTTTTGGCTTACATAAAATCATCGACTCATCACTTGTACTTTAATTCATTGCAACCCTGACAATTTTAAGGATGGAAAAAAAAGTGTCGTTAG
Source organism: Silurus meridionalis (assembly GCF_014805685.1). NCBI lineage: Eukaryota > Metazoa > Chordata > Actinopteri > Siluriformes > Siluridae > Silurus > Silurus meridionalis. The sequence goes on from NC_060892.1 coordinate 18,285,350, forward strand.
AGCTAATCTTTTATTTATTATTAATTTGAAAAAGCTTTTTTTTTTAATATGAGAGAAATTATGTAAACATTAATTGTTTAAACTTAGTATGTTGCTGTTTACAGTACAGAATGATTTGTCTCTCCTCACACACATATACACCATGTGACTGATTACTGCCGCTCCCTGAAGATCTCCTGTAGTCACAACAGTAGTTATTAAAAAAAAAAAAAAACCACCCAAAAAAGAAAACTGAAGTTAAGAGACAATGGCAAGTCCAAAAAAAAAAAAAAAGAATCAAGTGTCTTTTTTTTTTTTTTTTTTTTGGTAGAAAATTTTTTTGTAAGAATCATTTATTTATAATTCACATCTAGTCCATGAGACTGAATGAATATCGACTTATATTCATATGAATGTTCGTTAGACTCTGGACATGAATCGTCAGTAAAAGCTCCTGCTTTAGAATCATTTTGGATGTACATTCTGTTCCTCTTGGCCACCAGTCCCTTCACACACTCGTTCAACCAAAATGCAATATAACAATGAATCTATGTAAATGTATGTGGAACCTGGAGAGCCCAGACAAACCCATGTAAGAAAATGGGTAGTGGGGCTTGTGCCGGAGACTAAAATGATCTCATGTTTACTATGAATTTTGTTGGAGAAAACCACACGTAAGTGAACGTCAGTTCATTCGGATTACAACATAGCGCTTTATTTCTGTTTGTCAGAAAGGGTATTTCCCCACCACCACAAAGTGAAGGCGCACGAGTTCGGGTGAAAAAGGGGCCAGCACCTTTTTTTTTTATATATATTTTCCCTCACACATACTTGAACATTACTTCAGACTTTTGCTTAGCATAGGAAAACTACTCAGAGAACAGTTTTTCCCCTAATCCATTTCTTTGATCATACTGACTGTATAGCAGAGGGAAATTTCAGGCCAGTGACGATGAAAACATTGAAAACCAAGAATAGAAATAAATGTATGCGTCTTAACCCAAAGCGAGAAAATAAATGAGTTGTATGACTCATTTCATTACTATTCTGTGATGATACTTGTAAATGAAAGCCAGGGAAGGTCTGAGTTTCACTACAACAAGATACTAAAGCAGGAAATGAAGTTCAGTAAAAAGGCTGGAGATTACAGCAAGACACAATACCACAACAAATCATTGTAGGAAAATTCACAGTAAGGTTTCCCCCAAATTGATTAATTTGGGGAAAACCTGGCATTTTTTCTTGCTTTTGTGTTTTTTTTTTTACTGTATAATTTCCCAAGCATGAAAATGAGATATGAAGTATTTGGACACTGTTATTTATTTGTATTTTAATTTGCATGCACACACTGAGCCTCATTCATCAATCTCAAAGTTGTGTGTAAAACTCAAAGATTGATAAATGAGGATCAGTGTGTGCATGCGGATTTGAAGTAGACCAAACATCAAATAAAAGTGTCCAAATACTTCATACCCCATTTTCATGCTTGGGAAATTATACAGTAAAAAAAAAAAAAAAAAAAAAAAGAAAAAATGGCAGGTTTTCCCTGAATTAATCAATTGTGTAAATGAACCAGGATGTTTGTGCAAACCAAACAGAACTAAACATTTACACCGAACGCACAAAAGCTGATTTTCTTTTTATTTGCTTGTGTATGTTGATGAATGGCAATAGGCAATAAATTACTTGCTGTATCATATACATTTGGTGACGTCCAAAAAACCCGAAGAAAAATTGTGATCCGAAAGTACATGTATAGAATTGTTTGGCGATAAATCACACTGTCACGCTGTTAGAAATAAGTGCTGCTAGTAGAACACCAGGAACACCATACCCACAGTAAAGTTCAGGGGGGGAAACATCATGATACAAGTTGTTTATCTAAATGGAAAGATGCATGCCCATGTAACTGAGAAGACAGATGGCTTAACAAGACACAAAACATACAGCCAAAATAACACAGTCTTGCTCGTGTAGAATTGAGATATTCTCGTCTCAACCTCTATCGAACTCTTTTCATACACTTGGTAGTAGACACATCTCAAGCCTTGTTACCTTGATTGTTGATACGGATGTTCATGGGCATCTGGGTGGTCATGGCTAGCAGGTTCTGCTGTAGTGCCCTCTGCAGGAGCCGCTGGTGGTCCTCTGTAGGAAGTGCTATCTTCTTTTCGGGTGGCTCGCCGGATTCCAGCCTTTCCCTCAGCTGCTCGAGCGCTGCAACCTGAGCCGCCATGGCTGCCTGCACCGCCACTGCCTGAGCTGCTGCCACAGACTGAGCGGCCAGGTTGCCGGGCAGTCTCCCGGACTGTGCACTAGCATCATCTTCTACGTAAAGAAAAGGAGAACCAAGTGAGGTAAGACTGATAGAGAGCAGTCAAAAGAAGGGGTTTGGATTTCAATGACTGCAAAAAGCCTTATTTCGAATGGAAAACTATAATTGTGCATGCCAGAATTTCTTTAGTGCTTTTTAATTAATCCATTAATTAGCTGCTTCATTGTTTAAGCCGCGGGGTTCAAAGCGTGGGAAAAAAGTAGCGGCGTATAGTCCGGAAAATACGGTACATACATACATACATAACAGTATACGTGAATGTAAACATTTAAGACTTCTTACCCTTCTTGACCTTTTGAACGGATGAAAGTGGGGTATCGCTGGTGCCCACAGCCATGCCAATGCTGGGTATAGAGATTTTAGGAGAGGAGAGCATTGTGGGAGCCCCGTTGGGCGAGTAGGAGAAAAGGGAGCTGCCGAAAGCCTGGCGCCGCCCCTCCCGCCGGTTACTGTCTATCGCAGCCTGCAGCTCATTGGGGTTGCTGAGACCCCGCTTTTCACATTCATACGGATAAAGGTACTTCATGTATCTTTAAAAAAAAGAGAGAGAGAGAGAGAGGGGTTAGAAATTTTGGGTTAGAATGTTGAAAAGAACAGCTAATAAACCACCTCAGGATACCTGCACCACCACTTAATGCAGTAGGCTGAATGGTGTGATATAATAAAATAGTCAGAACACTGTGAATCCTTTTGTTTTGTTTTTTTCTTTTTAAACAGCACTACACTGACAGTAGTTTAATCACAGGCACTTGTTCTAATTCATTACAATTGGTAAAATAGCAGCTTGAAGTGGTGGGCCATCAGGGCCAGCAAAGCCTTCTCTGCTGGCCTAAACACCATCAGAAGCATTAATCTGCATTTACAACCTAAATTCGAATGTTCTATGAAATTGTATGAACTTATTCCCAACAGTTTATTCTCTTCATTTCGTAGCGTTTCTCTCGGCTGCACTGCTTCCAGGACGTGTATGTGGATGTTAGATTTTTTGTCCAATCAGATTTCAGCCTCTATGTGCTGCCATGTCAATTTAATCTGCCCAGGGCCTTCACAATCAGTAGTGCTAGCCGATGTACCTTAGACTATATTAGCAATGGGTCTGTTTCTTTAACGAATCAGATTTCAAATTCCCCTAAGCTAGCTAGCTTGTCTCAGACAGGGAAAGGGTTTGTTTGTCACTTCCAGACCAGTGCCTACGAGCGGTACCACTGGCTTACACTCTCTGAGGAGCAGTGTAAATTATGTGACTATGCATTATGAGTATGCATCTCTGGTAAATAGATTGTATTTTATGTAGATTTTTTATGTTTTTGTCATGTTATTAGACAAATATTGATTCTGACCTGCTCCCGATGATGTAGGTGCACAGTTGCTGTTGTAGTGTAGAGGTTTGGAGTTTGCTTTAGTAAAAATTTTATTCACCCTCAATATGCAATATTTATCTCTGTAATACCACGTGTTATAATGTGGTTTTTTTTTTTTTATAGTATTGATGGCTTCTATAATTGTGACATGTTAGTGGCGGTATTAAGAGGTGGCTTAAGTCGGGTAAGTCCCCACTGAAGGCCCAGGTACCAGAGGCATGGCCCACCAAAGGTATATTGAAATAATTGTTAAAATAAATGATACTCATTTAGCATGTCAGCATTTGGCATCAGTCAAAGGGAATTGTTCCTCTAACTTTTTCTAATTCCTGTTCATTCCATGTAACATCCCCAAATGCATTTTTTGCAGATGAAAAAAAGCATGAAGCACCTAGTAAAAGGGTGACCATTTATCCAAGTAGTGCGAAAAACAAATAAATAAAATCATTGATTTATCATGAATGTGTTTCTGCTAAAGTTCCTCTACATCTCATAATTGTAAATTGATGAACCATATAATGCATCTCTCTTTCATTAAAAAAAGAAATGGTCAGAAGTGGAAACCAGCTGTGGTTAAAGAGGAATAAATCACACAGCATGCTGCTGTTTTGTATTCATTTTCACATCATACAACATTGTATTTCTTGTATTTATTTCTTAAGAACATTGGATATACACGTGTAAAGTATGTAAAAAATTTTGTCCTCTGCAGAGTATCAAACACTCACTGTGTTCTGAGAGTGAAGGCAGCGCTGGTGATTGAGGTGGGCAGGTTCAGACCTTTGGTGATCTCCCTCCATAACTTTTTATTAATGACCTCCACAAGGCCACCCTTCTCCGTCACCAGCTGGTAGAGCATATACAGATCCAAAACCTGTTTGGCCATGATGGGGATTCTGTTCACTGGGGTCCCTGCAAAAAAACAGAAGGGGCATAGCTTTACACTATTGCATATTAATGAAGATGTATTCTACCATATGTGCATTATGAGCATTGTGAGCAAAGCGAAGGGGAGAGGTCATTTTCCTTCAAGTCCCTAGAGGGCAGTATTAGCTTAAATGCCTATACACAGATCAGCCATAACAATAAATCTATTCACATTACATTTCTGGAATATTTTTTACCAATATTTTACCATCCATTGTCCACCTAATATTGTTGAGGTCCCCCTTGTGCTCTGATCCTTTGAGGCATGAACTCCACAAGAACTCTGAACGTGTGAGGTGCTATCTGGCACTAGGGCATTACAAGCAGATCAAATCATGATTTGGAGAATTTAAAGGTAAAAACCTTGAACTCTGTCCTCTTTCTCAATTTTTGTAGTCTGCCTTTTGTACCTGCAGAAAGTGGCCAGTGCTATGAAGAAATACTGTTACCATGAAGGGGTATACTTGGTCTGCAAAAATGTTTAGGTGGTACGTGTCAAGGTTACGTCCACATGAATGCAAGTACACAAAGTTTCCCATCAGAACATCACCAAGAGCATCATATTCTGTCCGCTGGCTCATCTTCTTCCAGTAGCGCATATTGGTGTCATCTCTTCCCCGGTTTGTGTTAGAGTACGTCTGTGTGCGATCGGTCAACGCAGTTTAGCCTTTTCTCCCTATGCGAATCACCCAAGCCTTGGAAACCAATGCTATTGCCAGTTGACCCAGTTGTCTATCCATGAACCACTTTTGCTAGGTACTAACCACTGCATTACCAGGAACACTACATAAGAGCAGCTATTTTGGAGACGCTCTGACCCAGCTGTCAAGCCATCCAAATTTGTCCTTGTCAGAGTTACTCAGATCCTGGCCAATTTTTCCTGTTTCCAATACATCAAATGAAAAAAATCTAAAGTTCACGTGATGGGCGCAACTGTAACAAGATAGTGGGTGTTATTCATGTCACCCGTCAGTGGCTTTAATGGTATGGCTGATCTATGCATGTTCCTTTTTGCGTGATACATTACAAACAATAAAACCTGTTCTTTTCTCAAATAAAACCTTCACACAACTAAATAGGGAACTTCAGCCCTGCTTATATGAGGAGGGGGGGGATACTATACCTTATGTCAGAGCCTATTTATTAGAAAAGACAGATGATAATGTTCTGATAGCGCCAAGGCCAAGCTGTAGCATGTGTTCGTGTTCACACACCTACAGCGGTTTTCTATATGTTCAGAGGCCATAGATCAACTCCAGCAGACTATAAGCAATAAAACAGTCAGCTGCTATAAAGCAGTCATTTAGGAAATGTTGCTTCATCAGGCTGAAACCTGAGCTGGGTGTTCATTTATCACAGGAGGAAAAGAAAATGAAAAAAAGCGTACACGTATGCATGTACCTCTAACTTGTTCATGTAAATAGAACATTATTGGGTTATATAGTTATAGACTTCAACAGGGCAGACAAAACCTCAAGAAAAGTTCAGTCAGTTTAAACATAGTTACATTTCAATGAAGTGTTCACCAAATCATCATTTCAGTGGGTGATTATGTACCTCTCTTCTGCATGAAGCTGAACAAATCATCTAGGAACTCTTTCCTCTTGGGATCGCTGTCCAGGTCGTAAAGCTGCATAGAACACAAATTGATAAATTTGTATTAAAGAATTAAAAACAAACATTCAAATACATACAACAATCATCATTCTTACACTTATATGGACAAAGGTTTGTTACACCTTACTTATGTAGTCATTCACAAACTGACGGTACACAAAATTAAATGTACACAATTGTATAGGGCGACTTTGGATGCGGTCTTGGACGATCTTGTATGGCGGCACCCCGAAGCCTCCTACACCCGTATCTGTACTTTAATAACACCACTATATATTTATCCTCTTGCTAGTTTTTTTTTTTTACAATTCGGTTTTCCTTTGTGCTACTGCTTTTATTAAATGCTTATTTGATTTGTTTTCATACCGGTTTTTCGGTCATTATACAAAAGGGGCAACAAAAAAAAAAAATGAACAGAAAATACAATTTAATCATTAGCCACCATTATTTAGAACATGAATGAATCAGCAGCCGAAAGTTCACAAACATGTCAGAATTAATTTTCTTGTCATCAGCTCTGGTTGAAAAACCTGAGGTAGGTGCAGCTTTCCCTCTGTGTGGGCTGTGTCTGTTTAATGTTATTTACATTGTAAGTAGTAGATGTTTCCTTTATATATGAATAGGCATTTTATTAGAATGTTGTTAGACAACTGCACATTCAAAAACCTGGACAGGTTTAAACAAGAGCCAACGAATGTCTGGTTCAGGTCTGGGGTTCAGTTTTCTTGAGTAAAAGCAACTTTGTAGTCATTATGGTGCGTCACCTCCCGATGGTTAAACACTCAAGCCGTGGGTATGAAAAGCGCACGACACTCAACATTCTAGCTGTATTACACAATTTCCCCCATGAGTGAAATAATAAAATAAAATCATAGCCAATACACACAGAAGATAGTCTGCTTTGCTTTAGTATTTATGGATAAAACCCGAGCAGACTTCTCTCCTTCTTTTGAAGATCAAATGTTTTTTTTAAACATTTAAAAAAATCTTTTATCAAAATTCAAAATGCCGTGCAGTCGACAGACATTACCAGACATTACAGGAATTTCATTATGCTCAGGAGAAAGTGTTCTACATTTAATCGATACAATAGGATTATTACAAAAAAAAAAAAAAAAAAAAAGTAAAAGTATCCCATTATCAGGTGAACAATGTTTTTTTATTGCAATGCAAAAATAGGATTAAAAATGTATGCATAGTTTTAATGCACTGTATTTTCTGTATCCATTGTAAGGCTGTTTGTGCAATTAAAACCTGCATTCCATTAGCATGACTATAAATGATTGTTTGTGCTTTTATGCGAATGAGAGCCGAAATCTAGACGTTTTTCAAAAATATGCATTGATGTTTGATAAAAACATTGACTTCCTGTTGAAAAAACGTCTTAAGCAAACTCCACCAGTGGAACCTTGGGTACTGGACGTGGTGCAGGGAGGTCAATGTGTGCACATTCCCCGAGCAGAAACCCGCACCAAGTCAGCATATCCAATTCCACATTTCCTACTCCGAATGTGAACGAGGACATTTTCCCGGAAATCTAAAAAGTTGTATTTTATGCTCGACCTTCACACTGTGTTTGTTAACTACACATAGGAACCGTTTAGTCATGTCGAAACTAGCAACGATCCATGAAGATATACGAAATCTAAAAACACATGCCGGCACCAGACCAGTGATAAAGTAACAACATAAAAGCCAAATATCCGGAAAGTCTGGTACTGCTGCACGAAGCCCAGTGCATTGTTGTTCGTTTTCACTGAAGCACCATCTGAAGGTTTTAACTGCAATAAAGGCATATCAAGGCTGTCAGAGAGGAAGGATATCATTAGCTCACGCTGTGCCCATTAGGCTGTGCTCGTGGTCACGCGGCCAACGCTTTCTATCCGGGGACTAATCGGAAAGGTTAATTATTACGTCCCTTGGGAACCAAACAAGGAGAGTAAGACTTCAAGGGACGGAGGATGGGGTGAAGTAGTCCCAGAGGGGTATTGGAAAGTGTGGGGGGGGGGCATGAGGAGGAGGAGTCGGATGACTGAGCGGGGGGATTGGGGGAAGGGTTGTTAATGCAGCGTAGGCTTAATTACAGGATGCATGCACTTTTAAGACGCACCATACCATACATTTCTCTAAGAGCTCCCTTTAGTCAGTTTCTCTCTCTCTCTCTCTCGCTTTTTTTTTTAATGGAATTCAATCAGTGCCTTCTTCCTCTCATTTGCAAACCGTCTGTCCTTTTCCCCAGCATGACACAGCACGTCAGTGTATTCTTATCAGCTTTTATGTCACATCACAATCAAAAGCATTTATAAACTCATTGCTCTGTTCCTTAACACCTCCAGCGCTCAATAGATCCTGTGGAGATACATAGTTAAATTTAAATATATAAATTAAAACGGCAGCTCAGGTTCTTTCAGCTGGTGTCCCTTCGTGCTGTTGATACCCACACGACAGCAAATCTATCAGTACACAGTATTGAATATATGCCTTGTGAGCATGGTTTTTAGAGAAAAAAAGAGCAGAAAAGCACTACAGATTTACACAAAAGTACAGTAGAAATACACTGAGCAGGCTGCTCGCTGTTATCTACACCGCGACAGCAGCAAAGGCTCGTTAACACGGGGCAGCAAAGTGAAAACCAATCAACTCTTTCATTGTTCCGCATGCTTTCTTTTACAGAGCTCGTCCTTTATGACAGGATATTTGGTTTGCCAACGTCCAACGTTCTGACACCACATTGGAAACGTATCAATCCGACACAAAGGAGAAAACCGCTTTATATATATACATACACACACACACACACACACACACACACACACACACACACGGCAGTCTAACAGAGCAAAAAAATAAACCGTATAAGTGAACAATGACTTTCAAAGTTTATATTGTAATGATTCTAAAAGAAAAAAAGAAAAACAAACAGATGATGAAAGAGAGTGTAGACCGCACAGTGCAAGGAGAACACTTAATACTATGCTTTAAATACGCTTCAGCTGCTAGTAAGCTAATTCTGTAGTGTGTGCACGTGTGTGTGTAACAGAGAAAAAATTATAGGCAGATAATTTATGTCACGAATAGACTGAAGGCAAGGAAACAAATATCCTACAATAAATAAATAAATGAATATAAAAAAAAAAAAAATCAACCAATAAATCAATCTAAAGAAACGTTTCATTAAAAGATGAGAAATCATCCAAATATTACAAGTATTAAAATGTTTTGTGTTGACAGGTTAGCTGTAATCGCCTCCCCCCCCGTAACCTTGACACGTACCACCTATAATAAAAATAAATAAATACAAACACCATGTTGTCTAATATACCTGCATCTCCCACCTCTCAATGTACAGAACTAAAGTAATTCAATCAAGCACATATAAGCTGTGATCATAGCATGGTATTACTTTATAAAATCTATAAAGCAAAAATTACAGTGCATCTGGAAAGTTTACGCAGCGCTTCACTTTTTTTACATTTTGTTATGTTACAGCTTAATTCCAAAATGGATTAAATTCATTATTTATTAGTCGATCCTGACTAGTCCCCCAGATCCTGCTGCTGAAAAACATCCCTGCAGCATGTTGCCACCACCATGCTTCACTGTATGGATTAAATTTTTCTTAGCAAATTATATGTCCAAAATAAATGTAACTGAATTGAATTGTACTGGCCAGGGATGAGCAGTGCTTGGTTTTTCCTTCAGACATGACGCTTGGCATTCAGGGTAAAGAGTTCAATCTTTGTTGGTCTGAGAGTCCTTCAGGTGCCTTTTACTGTGGAGAGGCTTCCATCTGGCCACTTTACCATACAGGCCTGATTGGGGGAGTGCTGCAAGCATGGTTGTTCTTCTGGAAGGTTCTCCTGGAGCTCTTTCAAAGTAACCATTGGGTTCTTGTTCAGGTCCCTGACTAAGGCCCTTCTCCCCTAATCGCTCTGTTAGGCTGGGTGGCCTTCTCCCATTTACGGATGATGGAGGCCACTGTGCTTATTGGGACCTTCGATTGTACAGAATTTTTTCTGTGCCCTTCCCCAGATCTGTGCCCTGATACTTCATGGCTTGGTTTGTGGTTTGATGTGCACTGTTAACTGTGGGAACTCATATAGACAGGTGTGTGCCTTTCCAAATCATCTACAATCAACTGAATTTTAAACCAGGTGGACTTCAATCAAGTTGTAGAAACAGCAGTGGAAACAGGATGCACCTGAGCTCAATTTTGAGTGTTATGGCAAAGGCTGTGAATACTTATGTCCATGTGATTTTTTTTCCTCCTTTTTATTTTCAATGAATTTGCAAAAATTTCAAACTAACTTTATGTTGACATTATAGATTTGTTTGTAGAATTTTTAGGGAAAAAATGAATCGAATCCATTTTGCTATACATGTAGAATCTGAAAATATAGACTAAACGTTATATTAAATAAAAAAATAAAAAGATTTTCTTGCAATACGACAACATTAAATTTGAGTGACTGTTTAGTATCTCATAATAATAACGTGTCATTCTCAATGTAAAAAAAACATCAAAGAAATGAGGCTGAAGTGAAGGTCTATGAACCCAAAGAATGGGTGTTTTAATTAAAGGCAGAAGGTTTCCCCAGCCCATGTCATTAGCGTCAGGAACACCTCCCCTGTAATTTTCATGTCATCTGGAGTTGGTCACTGATTTGATTTAAAGCGAGTGTAGTATAAAATGGTTTTGCCAGCTTGGCTCTCTGCTGAGCATCTGACTGTCCATAGATATGAACTAGGCAACTGATTATAAAACCATAAAAAAAAAACACACAACCAGAGAACAATATACAAGAATATACACTTCTCACCAAAATGAAAGTACAAATAACCGGCCTGAAACTTATTTTTTTCTCATTAAAGTATATTATACTAACTCTTTTACTGTTTAATTTACTACCTCATGTTCTCTTAGGTTCTCCATTGATTGGTTGTTGGTTCCTGCCAGTCACCATGGAGTCAGCCTTTGTTTTTTGTTGAGCCGGTAAACACATTTCTCTTTAAACTGACCCAAACTCAGCGCTCAATCCGAATTACCGCTACAGCAATTATATAAGAAGATATCAGTTCAAACTGTCAGTTTATTACACTGGCCTGAGCGCAGTATTTTCTTGTAGAAAAGACTTAAATTCTCAATTTGTGTGTAGTCATTCTCTGAACAGTGAATACATGGTCACAGAGAAACCCCCCGACATGCTTTTATGACCTACAAGACACCGGCGTTGAAACCCTGTAACGGCATTTCACACCTGCTATACACCCAGTATGTGTGTGCGTGTGTGTGTGTGGGGGTTCAGCTTCTGTCTTAGACAGTCAAATTTGCTCAAGAATCCCAATAAAAGAAGACAAGCGCCTGATCACAATGGCAGGCAGGCCCTGCGAACGTCGCTGATGAAAAGGAGAGGCATTGTGTGAAAACAATAGTGTTGGCTCCCATAACCATGGCCTCCATCTGAATCAGCAGCACAGACAAGGCTGTAACAAGCACCTGCATGGTGCGAATGCTACTTTGTGTATCACTTTATCGGAGCTGAAACTTGAAACTCCGAGATCTGCACCATTTAATAATTCAAATGACTTTTGAATTTAGCAATCTTGCAAATCAGACATTCAGCAAGACCGTTTTTAGCTGCGTGCGAGGCAGGAAATGAAATTTTATGCGGTAGCAGTTTTGCGTCTTTTCCCGAGAGATGTACACCTGCAGCCCTCGAGTGGAGAAAAAGACGGCACCAGAAAACAAAAAACAAAAACACAGACGGAGTCACCTAGTGTTTATCAACCCCCATGAAATTCTAAACAGGCCGCCCGAGAAACACGAGGGCCAAACAGAATTCAAATGAAGTTGCAAATTAGCGCAATGTGTAAAAATGAATTTGTTCGTACGGCCTGGAAAAAGCTCGATTCCCTACAGTTGACGGTGACTCCTCAGTCTCAATAGTTTCCTTAACTATCAGAAAGGAGGTCAGAAAAACCAGAAGTCAAATGTTCTGTTTTTGAATCCCCCCTAAATAAACATACAAATTTCATCATCGATAGTTCTCACAAGTGCAAGCATGCGACTATCCTGACTGAGAATTAAACCGAGACCAAGCAAAACTCCTGCATTTTCAGTTCCCTTTTCAGAAAGCTCCCCACGTGCAAAAAAAAAAAAAAAAAAAAAAAAGGGCTTTTAATTTTCTACAAAAAAAAACCCCTCTCGAATTTAACACGTTCCAGTAAGCAATAAGAAGCCGGGAAGCAACTCACACGTTAATAATCAATGGCACAAGGCTTTACTCTGGCTCTTGTGGCTTGGCCTTTCAACCCCCTCCAAATGTCACAAAACCTCGTATTTGCATCTAATCCGTGCTCCCAAGGCCTCTACAGCGCAATCAATACATGAATAGACAAATGTTTAACCTTGAAACCGCCCCCAGTTTATTCCACTGCAACTGTAATTGCGTGTGTTTGTTTGTTAAAGGGTTGGGCAAAGGGACATACACATTATATACCCTCGCTGGAAATTTTCCGATCTCAGTATACCACATAAGTACATTACCAGACTTACTTTTATACCCACCCCCGAAATACACAAACTCGGAACTGACGCTTTAAACATTCCCATCTCCATCACCTGGAGTCCCAGAGAAATCTAAAATGGTGTACAATGCAGAAAGCCTTCAACTATGCCTGGATTTTTTTCTCTGAAGGTAAAGTTTTAGGAAACAGAAAAAACGGCTTGTTCTGCGGCAGCTGCCGTGATCAATGATAGTTGCGGTGTGGAATCGTATACGTTTTCTGTTATAATGATCAAATATCTGCCATCCTTCATCTGTTATCTTCTACTACAATTACAGCCCTGTTTCTCTCACCAGTAGTTCAAATGCCCCTACAGAAAAACTAGGTTGGCGTTCACAACCCCCTAAAACAACCTCTGTGCATACTGAGAGCGTTCAACATTAATGCAGGCATGCTGCATCACTACGTCTGCTACAGACAGAATGTTCAGATGCAGTGGCTAGTGAAAGTAGACACAAAGCACCGTGGCCCACAGCTACACGAAATAAAGATCTATTTTTGGCTGAGGCTAGCTGCATGCTGCCATGCTCCTTCATAATCTCAGCAGGCAGCCTTTTCACAGATTATATAAATGAACACTGGTAACGTTCAAAAAAGACGAAACCTTCTAAAATGCTGTTAAGAAGCGTTGTTGTTCTCCCTTTAATTTCTTACCATCAGCTTGTGCGCTTTTAAATGATCAGATGTAGTCAAATTTTGTTTTTGATTTTTATATACATTTGCATACATACCAGACTGCATCAATCCTACCCTCAAAGGAAATAAATAATTGTCATACGTCATCTCCAATACAACAGAACTGCTATAGGCGTGTCGGATTTATAGTGATTTCTAAAGCTAATTGCAGAAGCATACCTGAAGGAACAAAAGAGATAATTGTTTCAAGATCCTTGACGATTTTCTAAACCAAACAATAGCATCAAAACAAACCGCATCCACTAACTGTGCTTTACAGATGGACGTTACAGTAGAAGATTTCATGCCAACAAAACCCACACAGAAAAAAAAACTGAAAAAGTAAAGCACACCCAAAAAAACTGCTGCGCTAAGCTGTGCGTTCTTTTTGTTTACGTTCTGGTGGCTCTCCTTGTGCTTTCTGCTGAAAGGCTGCCAGTTTTACAAAGCCGCAGGTTATGTGGCTCTGACGTCAGCCAAACTATTGCTAGCAGAATTCTTCACATGGTTTCGCTGCCAATGAGCAATTCCTCATGGCAGCATGTACGGTTTGGCCAGAGTTCAACTACAGGAGCAGTAACACAGACACCACCCCCCTCCCTCAGTCGTTTTCTCACTTTATAGAACATTAAAAGCAGTGTCCAGGATACTGATGGAAAAACCAACACAAACAAGGTAAAAAATAAAAAATAAATAAAGCACAAACAGAAATATACTACATGGACAAAAGTATTCAGACACCTGGTTTTCCTTTTATGTGTTAACACAAAGTTGGAGGCACACAATTATACACAAATGTGTTTGGATGCGACATAAAATTCACAAAAACTAGGAGACCCAAACCTGTTCCAGCATGATGATAACCCTGTGCACAAAACCAGCTCTTTATGGATCGGAGTGGAAGATCTCATTGGCCTGCTATAGCGCTCTGAACTCAACTCTACTAATGAATTGGAACGCTGACTGCACCCCAGGTCTCCTCACCCTACATCAGTAGCTGACTTTATAGACACCCTTGTGGCCACAATACACTCTGAAATTAAGTGGAACACCGCCCCAGAAGACCGGAGGCTATTTTAACTGCAAATAACGGAGAGTAAATGTGGAAGTGTACGTTCAAAAATACAGATCTTGTGGTCAGCTTTTGTTCGTATGGTGTAGATTTAGCAAATGTTTGGCTCATTTCAGAAGATCAAGACTGCTTGGAGACAAAGCCGACCTTATTTCTGCAGATCATTCATCATTACCGTTTTATTACGTTGATGTTTCATTATTTATAAGCGATCTCATCTCCATAATTAATGTAAACGCAGTGAGTGTTTTCTACGCCCCCTTTAGAGTAAAGCACTAAATAAGAAAGCAGAGAAAGAAAAGTGCTTGCAGACCAGAGAGACATTACAAAGGTTATAAAGCGGTATGCTTCACGTGGAGAATTTCTTTGCACAGTATTTCACGCCATCCGATATTACACGCAATACAAGTGATCTCATAATTATATATTTAGCGAGACAAAACTACACACTAGTCAAATATTATACGATCAAATTCCAGATGAAACACAGCATGACTTTCAATGGTACATAATGAAAAACGATCAAACTCTCCACCCCAACACACACACACACACACACACACACACACACACACACACACACACACACACACAGTGTTAATCTCTAATTTAGTGCAACGGTTTCGGTCAGCGCTGCCTTCTCCTATCCACCTCAGGCATCAATCTTTAATACGGAAGCCTTTAAAAGGGAGCTCACCGTGGAGGGATGTGATGAATTTTTAAAGACATGTCTGCTTTACTGTCCATCTGGGCGCCATTTGTCCTACTGGGGATATTTACAATACAGATGAGACATCAATGGCCATTTCTGCCTCCTCTTTTGGCTCTGGAAAACGATTGTGAACCAAATAACAGACAATAGTCTGCATATAACAACATGTGCACTCCAAACTTATACTTTGTTAACCTTTTGATTTTATTCCACTTCTTGGGTTAGTTCATCAGCATTGCAGATTTTGACTTGGGAATATTTTCCCCACTCGTTTATCCCTTAAATTGCGATCTCCTGTTTGGGAACCGTTTCAGTGTTAGTTCGGTTCCGATCTGCGCTCTGGTTCAGCCATTTATAAACACTGATCTTTTGGTTAAGCTGTTCCTCTGCTCATTTGGACGTATGCTTTAGGTTACAGTCATAGTGAGACATGAAATTCTCTTTTATTTGTAGCTTAAATAAGCTTTTGTCCTTAAATCATATGACATATTTGTAGCCGTTCATGATTCCTTCAACCCTGAGAAAAACCCATGTTCTGGCTGAAGAAAAGGAGCTAAAGCATGATGCTGACACCACCATGCTTCAACGTGGGTGTGGTGTTTTATCATTTAATGTGCTTAGATGTTTTCCAGTTGTTTTGTATATAGTGGAGCAACGTAAATGATGTAAAGAAAATCCTAGAAAACATCTAATATCCATTTAGAGTTAAGCAGAATTTCATTGATGAACGTTGTATGATAGTTTTGAATTATTTGTGATTGTGATCAGTTAATTCCGAACAGAGGAACATCCCCAATTATAAAAGGCTGTTCACACCCTGAAAAAGAAATCCTGTATACACACATACAGTTGATGTAAAAAGGCTACAAATTCCTGCTCAAATTTTAGTTTTTTGAGATTAAACTACTAATATAAATCGTCAGTAGTTTAGTCTCAAAAACCAAAAATTTTAACAGGAATTTGTAGCCTTTTTACATTAACTGTATTTGTATATACAGGATTTCTTCTCAGGGTGTACTTTTATACCCCAAGATAGCATGTCCTATTTTCCCTTAACAGAACTGCCGACTGTTTTATCTCTTTCTAATGGGTAAAAAAAAAAAAAAAAGCTATCTGAAACACTAGTTTGATTACAGTCGCAAAGTTATGGAGGATTCTTTTTTTTTCTTCTCTTTAATATAAATCAATATAATCAAAATTACTGACCCTCACTGGACAGCCGATAAACTTTTTTTCGAAACAATGTTGATTCCACAGTTTAATGGCTTGTTTGAGATCACTTTGAGAAATAAAATTTTGTCATGTCTAGCCAGAGAACACTTGGGCGGGGTTCCAACTGATGAGGGCTGAGAGACACGCTGGCGAGTAGTAGCAGATTCTGAGTCCAGAGTGACAGATTATCACTTTCCCTCAGGCACATTCCAAACCGCTTCCACCCACCTGCCCAAAATAAACTGCAGCACGTTAACCCTTTCCTTTCCAGACTCAAACATGCAGGTTCCACAACAATTTCATCTACTATTAAAACAATCAATATGTTAATACTTCAAAAAATAAAGTGTGTGTGTATATACATATATATATATATATATATATATATATATATATATATATATATATATATATATATATATATATATATATATATATATATATATATATACACATATATACATATACATATATATATATATATATATATATATATATATATATATATATATATATATATATATATATATACACACATATATATATATATACACACACACACACACACACACACACACACACACACACACACACACACACACACACACAAACCATTTCCACACACAGGTTAACCTTGCTCTGACATGCTTACATAAACTATGCAATTACATAACACCTTAACAGACAATAACTTTGAAACTCTATTAATGGTCACCAAAATCCATGCTTTATTGCGACCGTATTATATGGAACTCTCTCTCTAAACGATCTCAGTTCTCTCAGGAATGGGGGTCTTTGGAAAATAAATCCACAACTTCCATGTCATACACCAACACCTCCGACAAATAACCAGTCTTATGCATTCCTTTATATCATTCTCTCCCCTAAAAGTCAATAATCCCCCTAAACTTTCAGCAAACACTATAAAATACACCACATTCGTTTTCCTTAAAAAAATACAACCAAGAGCAAAAATCTAGTGCAGATAAAAAAACATTTTTCTTTAAAAACGTTTTTTTTTTAAATGCAAGACAGCAGATCCATTTTCATTATCTCTAGTAAATAGGATATGATGAAAACACTAACTGCCACAGAGCTTATGGCATGCTTATTAAAAACACAAATGTAGAAAGAGCCTTTTCGGTTCCTCTAATAAATCGCTGAACCATGACGTTTTTTAACAGCTGCAGAAAATGCAAGAATGGAACACTCTGGACAATTACTCATAGACATCAGATAGTACAGGTTCAGCAACGCAAGATGTTTGTCAAGGGAAGATCTGAAGAAATAAACATTATATTTGCAGTCTATGCCACCACAATTTAGGACATTACAGGAATCCAGCCTCAGAATAAGGACCTACTGAAATACACATTTGCATATGTCTACATATTTGCAGCACGTTACAGCACAATTCCAGATTGACTTGTTTCTTGTTTCTAGTGGTTTCTAACTGTGCCGAAATGTTACATGACTTCAGTAGAGAAACTCCAAATAAATGCACAAAAAAAAAAAAAAAGACTGAAATTTTGTTCCCTGCTTGCATCATCCAGAATCTATTGTCTAAAAAAACTAATCAAACTAACAAAAAGACAGGAAAACATGCATTTCCGCTATTTTAGATTTAAGGAAAAAGCAGGAGGGAGTAATAACAATTCCAGCTGTGCAGAAGGAAATGGACTGCCTGCAGCAGCAATAAATAAAAAAATAAAAAATGGTGGATTTTCTAATCAGTTCCACTGATGTAGTTTTTCACTGTTTTTGGTTGAAATAAGTCTGAACTAAAAATATCTTCCATTGACAGGAAGCAAAAGGGCTCAGATTTATATGTTTACTGTTTTAGCTACTGGTTTAATTGGTAGAAAAAGACTGCATTTGACAAATTGTACAGAAAATGCAGACAGGATAGCAGGTGTGGCAACTTAATATAAAAGAAACATTTCTGAACATTGTGACTTTGCTGAAATTTCACAAATCTGTCTAAATCTCACAATCACCAAAGACGAGTTGGCACTTGGTACCTGTCTGAACTGCTCTTCGTAGGTCCAGTCGGTGTGGTCCTGTCCGTGTTGTTGGCCTTGAGAAGACGCAGCTGAGAAAGCTGAAGCCCGCGGTTCAGGTTCGAGACTTGATCGGGCTTTCAGCAAGTGAGATTGCGGATGGAACTGACGATGAGGCAGCAGCAGGATGCCTCGACCCGCGGCGACAGCCTCGCGGCTCATCTGCAGGCCTTCCTCAGCCATGTCTTCATCGTAGTCTTCCTCCATCTCCCCCTCAAAATCATCCTCGTCCCACTTCTGCTTTCTAAAATAATTTGTCCAGAAGGCCACATTTCGGTCTTTATAATTATTTAGATTTCTAAGTAGAGATTTATTCCATCATTTTCTAAATGCTTTAAAAAGTGATTAATTTAAAAAAAAGGTTAATGGAACATTTTGATGGAAACGACACGTCCACATTTAAATAAAAGCAGAATGATGAGGCACCAGTCTTAATGATGCCTACCAATGAAGACAGTGCTCACACTTAACACCATGAACAATACAGATTTGCAGCCTCCTCCATAATCATAAAATCCCATAATAATAACAACGATGCTGTGCATCATGTAAATGATTTCGTGTTATCACCTAGGTACAACAGTAAAACACCTTTACGACACGAAACCAAATGTACTGCAGCATGGTTACTTAGTAATATTGGCCATACTTACATTTGCTCCTCCTCGCTGGACCCCATCATGTCTTTGTAATGCTCCTCTCCCTCTTCCTCCTCCTCCTCCTCCTCCTCATCTCCTTCAACGTCGTCCTCCTCTCCGGCAGTGCTGTGCTCCGACCTAGGACTGTCAGCCATTGGCCGTCTCTGTAGTCCGGCCGCTGCGGCCCTCATAGCTGCCAGAGCTGCTATCTGAGCGCGCTCGGTGTCCGAGGTGGAACTTAGCTTCAGCTCTTCACCCGTCGAGGACGAGTTCTGAAACGAACCAGTCTGCTGCTGCTGCTCCATCTCCATAAGCAGTCTGGCCCTCTGTTGCCTGTGCAAGTTCTCCATAACTGCCTGCAGCTTCATCTCCAGGCAAATGGGAAGCTCCGAAATATCTCCTTCCTTTGCCCCTTTTCTTCACCAGAATAGCACAAATCAGCCTGATCCAACACTTGATTCTAACAAACGTGAAAAAAAAAAGAAAGGAAAAGCAGCCTCCGAGAAATGGGCTCTTTTTAAACCTGAAGATTGCTGATTGCTGCCCAGCCGTCTATAGCACTGAACACAGAAGCAGGCTTGAGAGAGGAGCAGAAGCAGGCTTGAGAAGCTTCCCCTGGTGCAGAGTGGCTCGCTCGATCAGAGCCTGGAAAAGAAAAGAGAAAATGAGCATTTGTTGGTATATTAAAATGATTAAAGAAGTATCTATTACCGTCAAATCATCATTCAGCTTGACCAGGGTACATCCTGAACTACAGATACTGGCTACGCCATATAAATAAATGATAGCGGTCTTACGTGAACTACATAGATATCGGATATCATACGTGGGTATTAGAACAGTATTAAGAGTATCAATTGCAGTCTGGTTTGTATTTACTTATAGATATGTACTGATCCGAGAAGGATCGCCAACACTGGTCTGAAACACCCAAAAATGATGACACTGAATTACAGTGTACAGACCTTTTCCAAAAAGTGCACCAAATCTAGGTTTTTATACTTCGGCATCTGCACAGTGTCTATTCCGAGGCCGTCCTTCAGCAAGATTGGTGCTGTTTTACACTGTTTTCCAAAGCGTGTTAAAACTTGCTAGCTCTGCACAAGCTGATTTCATCACCTCTAGGTGATGTGACACTGCCGAGATCTTAACTAACAACGCTATAAGTATTACCCAGTCCTCCTTATCTGTACGCCTGTTGCGTAGGAGAGGCAATATGTAACGTCGGTGTACGCTAGCATGAGTCATCGCTCAAGACTACACCAGAAGAGCAGAACGCTTCCGATGTAATAAATAGTAAACTGAAATGAAAGAGATGTAAATATGGAAGGATTTGCGCATTGAACTATTTACCGTCCGTATTAACCGATTCCCTTTAAAACCCCGCCCCAATCACCCATCTTATATTAGTGAATATTTAAAATCCCTTAATGTGATACAAAATCTACCAAATTTTGTATGTTCAATATACAAAAAAAAAAAAAAAAAAAAAGCATTTCTTTTTGATCAAGAGGGGGAAAAGAAGATTTTAGACTAAACATTTAATCAGTGAACGATGACGTGCCAAATCTGGAAATACGTCAGCAATGTTGACATTAGACATCATATCAAAGATGTACTGTTATGGGTTGTTGGTTTTTTTTTCTCTATCTGTTTACAACACATTACTGTGGAATCATCGAAAATCCACTGTTTGACTGCTGCTGGCATGCATTTTCCGAACAGTAACGCCATTATGGCGTACTCACGTATTCCACCTAAATGAGTAATTGCTCGTTTTCCCGTCTTTGTCAGGTTACTGCTTCTGAGCGATTAAATTGTTTATCACGATTTTCTCAAGTTGTAAATTGCAAACAGAGGGTGTGTGTTTGTGTGTGTGCGCGTGTGTGTGGAGGGGGGTGTCAATGAAACACGAGGCTCCTATCGGCTGCACATTCGCTGTTGAGCTCATTTTAAACCCTAGATATTTAAGGCCATCTGTGGCTGCGTGCATTCTGTGTAAATGACAGTTTTGCACAAAGCACGCTTGTCAACTGCGAGCTGAAACAAAAATGCCAATCAAGACCAATCGTTCCTGTTTTTTGACTCGCGTTATTCCTAACATGCAATTACGCACGTGTTTACTTCACTCTTCCAGGAGTCCTACTGAAAAAAAAAGAAAGAAAAAAAAAAAGTCGTGGCCAATAATTATCAAAAACAAAAAAAAACCTAATTGAAATGATAGTTTTGTGTAGTACAATCAGAGCATTAATGTAAATGACTTTCTCTCTTGAAGATTTTTTTCTTTTGGTATTAATGCCATGTTGGATAAAAGTGGAACAGTGATCTGTTGAGAAAGCGTGCTAATGCATCTTCCTATACCACGAAAAAGAACACGAACGTGGAGAGATTGTGAGATCTGAGCAAACAGGGGGCGAGAGATAAGCAAAGTGCTAAGGGTCTAATTCCACCCATATACAGACCCAAATCCGCATCCAATAAGCTCTACTACAGCGCAAACGCACACAGCAAGTAGCAAAAACATGGAATTAATGGACAACACAAACACACACACACACACACATGTGCTTGCACAGAGAAACTCTATTTGACCAGACAGAGTGGCCTTTTTCAGAAAATCCACAGCTCAGACAAAAATAAGGTTCTAAACAGGGATCTAATTATGGCATGTGGATATTAAATAAAGACTGAGTGATGCCGGCTAAATCAGTCGCTGAATGTTTGCCATGTTGGCTGGTTTGCAAAGGCCTACTGTTCTTTGTTTACACCAGTCACTCAGCCCTGCTTTTACGAACAGGATGCAACGTCACAGGCTTTCACAGCACTCTTAACCAGAGAGCCATGCTCAGCCGCCAGACACAATGAGAAACGCAGCCACAGCACTACAAAGCGGTACGTGAGAGTAGAAAAAAAAAAAATGACATCAAACAAAATAAAATCCCCTTTCATTCACTTCACTCAAGTGACAGAAAGCGTACAGTAGCCTCCCACGTTCCTGCAACTGAAATACTCACAGTAGCTTTAAAAAGAAAGAAAAAAAAAGGAGTTAGTGATTTAGATGATTACTGCTACATGCTACAATCAAGAACAGAGAGTACTGAATCTGCCTCTCGAGCTAATCTGATTAACAAAGCTAGCCAAGCATACGCTCAGTAATCTAATTTACACAGATCTTATCTTTGGACATTTTTTGGCAGAACATGGATTTTGTCATGAAGCGTGCCATCGATGGGGCTCTCCGTCAGAGGGTTTAAAACCTTGAAATAAGGTTCAAACGAATTAAACAGGAGCCCCGAAACATTTTGCTCAAAAAATACACACAGGAACACTTTGTTCATTGAGCGGAAAACAGACATGTAAACTTGAGGCAGAAAAACTACCTCGAGAAACGGAACCTGCCTCTTTTTTTTTTTTTTTTTTTGGTTGGGGGAAGGGGGGATCTCCTGTTATCTCAAAACACTGTAGCTTCTTGCTGTAAATATGCACCAAAAAAAACTTCCACGTGTGACTAGTACAAGCATGTGTGTGTGCGATGAAGAAATCTTCATTTATTATATGAACATATTTTACAACTTTTTTGTTGCCTATGCGGCAAAAACCTTTTTCGACGATAACCTTTAATTTAAGCAGCCAAGTTATAAGAAATTGTTCTGGATTCTTAACAAAATAAACAATATATGATACAACATTAGCTTTAAACCATTTATGAAAAAAACCTCCTGCTTTTTAATTGATTTCTAATCAATTATATTGATGATATTAAAAAGTCTTTAGTAATCAGACCATACGAAGCGTTTGAAGCGGGGTCGTCTGAATGCGCTGCTTTTTATTCTCAACAATGGACTCGAGAACTTAAGGCAAGAAGAGAAATAATTTGGGTTGCTAAAGAGACCAAAACATTTTACGAATCGCAGCCTAGAGAGGTAATAATTGTGTTTTTCGCGTATTTCTTTCTTTTTCATGGACCAGGAAAGACACTGTTACTGTGGTTAATGTGACAACAATATGGCACGGACATTTCCAATTCCGGTTCTGCCGGCTTTGTTACGATGCAATCAGCCACTTTCAACAGAGTTAGAAGATGGAGGTTTAGAGAACACGTCGCAATCGGAGAGAAACGAATGACAATTACAACACAAGAGGGCCATTACCACGGGCAGAGGTGTAATTATTGCTGCTTAAAACAACTAAATTTGAAAGGCTAAAAGCTGGGAAACGGTTTCACCTGTAAGCTCGAGCTCTTTTCCATCACCCTCATTCATGAAGCCTTTTCAGACAATTCAATGCAAGTTCTCCTAAACTAATATCCGAAAAGCTATACCCTAGTCTACTGAGCAAGCCTGTGATCTATAAACAAAAATTTGACCACACGATTCATGTTTAGTCTCAATTTGCTGTTATAATATCCTCTATTCTTCTAGGAAGATGGTCCACTAGTACTAGCACACTTTTTAGTGTGCTTGTAGAGATTTGGTGCGATTTGAGGAGATGGAGTCCAGTCAAAACTCCAATTTGTCCCAATGGTTACAATTGGGTTTAGATCAGAGCTCTATAGCAGGCCAGTGAAGATCTTCCACTCCATCCAATGTAAAACCATATCCTCATGCAGCTGGCTTGGTGCACAGGGGTAACATAAGCCTGCACCCCTCAACATTGTTTATCATTGTTTACCCAGATGAGGATCGGTTCCTCTCAAGGTTTCTTCCTTATGCCATCTCGAGGAGTTTTTCTGTGCCACAGTCGCTACTGGCTCACTCATCAAGAACAAACTTATTCACTCTTTCCTACAACGTTGTCTCAAAGTAGCTGTACACGGATAATGACCATTGTTAAAAATTTATTTAATTGTGCCGGATGGAAAAATTCAAGTGTCCCACTTTTGTCCATATGGTGTGTTTTATAGATTTGAAAAAAATTATGATTATAATATTATATAACACTGTATATATACACACACATATATATATATATATATATATATATATATATATATATATATATATATATATCACACACACACACACACACACACACACACACACACGTTTTATGTAGCATCAAGGTTCTGGAGGAACATTGTCTCATTTCACTGTGTACTGCATCAGCTATTTAGGGTTGAGATGACTAAGCTTCTTGATTTTATATATTATATCACATACATACATACATATACACACACACATATACATATACATACACATACACACACTGATGGTGTGTAACCACATAATGAATGACATTTGCTTGCAGAAAATTTAACATCAGCTGGAAGCTACTCCTTTTGTGTGGCATGCTCCCAATAAATAAAATCACTGCCTTGTGCCGGAGTGTTTCTTGGCAGGAACACAGGCATACTGTGCCAAAACCTTCAAATTTGGATTATTTTAGTCAGAGCCAAACCACTCCACTTCCTTCTGCAGCAGTAAAAACATGCTCCCACCTTAATTACCATTAATATTCTCCTTCAAGTGTAAATCGTCTGGTATTTGGCACTGCCGATGTATTATATGTTATCATACAATATTCAAATATAGAGAATTATTATCTATACACTAACAACCAACCAATCAACGAGCTGCTGGAGCAGAAATATGACACCTTCTTCCTGGTAACACGCCAAGTGGAAACCTGTTTGGCCAGCATGATTTAAGATAGGCAATAAATATAATTAATAAATAATACTAATTTGAAAAGAAATCAGATTAGCTTGACAGGAGCGGATTGTGATTGTCACAGATATTAAAAACAAGATCAGGGATATAAAGAACCTCGGGGGGAAAAGCCAAAAAATAATGTTCTCGCACGCCGGTTCTTATTATTACATAATACCGCACCCTCCACCCTTTGTCTTTAAAACGGGGTGAATATTAAAACAAAAACAACAAAAAACACTTTTGGCTAAGAAACAAATACTATGTAAACACGTTTTTCCTCCTCAGCTGCTTGACTTATTTGAATAACAAAGTCGGATTGGGCAAAAGTGCTTTAGTTAAATTTTTTAGCTGTCAGAATGAAATTCCTCAATTAAAGCGATTCTCACTCGGGTCGAGTCCCCTTCAGCTGTACCTGTCTCAGTCAGTCAGTTATTCACAATGCTACCCTTTTTCAGTCATTACTGTAGCTTATATCTCATTGGAATGCCCTATAGATACATGTTTGCCTCAGACTTGGATCCCTCACACATTGACTTCTCACTTACGTTACGAATCATGTTCATGTACCCGCAGACTTTTCAGGAAATGATCGCATGAGGACAGAATGGTCCAGAATCAATCTTACGAAGAGATATCGCGAAGTCAAATCAGGGGTCAGGAGTGGATTTCTCAATGTGTAATTAAAGAAGATCCCTGGGCCAAAAACAAAACAAACAAAAATAAGCCCAGGTGTGGCTGAGATTAAACCATTTGCACGAAACATCGCAATGCTGAGAAGCCAGCAAATAACTTCGGAGATATATAATGTGAAAAATATTTTGTATATCCTAAGCGTATAATGTCCAGATTTGGCTGTAATCGTTTGGTTTGTTCTACTTCTTATTTACGTATTCCTATTTGCTCGCTATTTAGCAGAGCGTGGTAGAAGTTTGACTTGTGGCAGAAATGTCGCCGTTATTAAAAAGGACGTGGCTGACATTTGAATCTATTCCATGCGTCGCTGCACAAACAAGTCTTGTAGGGAGAAGTATGCACTTTTAACAAGGCACGCCATTTATTAGACTGCCTTCATTATGCACCCCGGCTCTTAAAGACCTCAACTTGATCTCTGGCCACACGCTCCTAATCCAGCGAGATCCAGTCACAGACACATGCCTTGTTTCACATGGAAACTTCAATTTTGAAACCCTGTTTGGGGAAATTTTTCTTTTTACGATTGAGTTTAAATTTTAAGGGAGGACAAATGTTATACAGTATAATATATATATATAGATTAAAAAAAGAGAAAGAGGCAGAAGAAATATATTCAGCTATAAATTCTCTCTCATTAGCTGCTATTCCTGGCAAACAACAAAATAACAACTACGTAATCATATGTTTCATACAACAGCACCAAGGCGGCACCAGGTACCCAATCACTGTATTTACAGCAGCTGGAACATAGTGAGGTTTCCTAAGAAAGGGGGAAACTACGTCACCTTGGTCAAAAGCTCTCAAAATGACATTGAGGGAACGTGACACCAAAACCTGACTCATGATTATTTTCAGGGGTGTTAAGAAGCATTCTCGGCATCCTCGTGTCTAAATGTTTATCTGAAAAAAGGAAAAAGAAAAATCTGCCTCGCCAAATCAGACATCTCTGATGAAACACTTTGATCAAGAAATGTAAAAGAACAAAAAAAAAAAAAAAGAATGTGGGGGGGAAACGTAAGAAAGAAACAAAGAATTCATAGATGCATAACTGGAATGTGCTCCTGACTGAAGCCATTATATTTTGCTCATTAAACTTTGCAGGAAGTAAGCAAATAGTTACATGTATACTGACACAACAAACAATTCCTATTCGCTTTCCTAATTAGATTAAAGAGTGCAATCAGGACTAAAAATACTGCACATTTACTAATTGGGAGATTATATTACTCATGCAATAAATAGACTCTGACGTGTGTGTGTGTGTGTGTGTGTGTGTGAAATTGCCAGAAGTAAAGGCAGCCAGACCACGTGGTGATCACATACATCTCTTTAGGGCTTCCTGCCATTCTGTTCTTGTGTTTACTACAAATTGCGTCAAATGAACCCCAATTATCGCGAGATTTCACACAGTAAATCCCGATATCTATATTCTATACGTTACAGCATTTCGTTCACACGTTCAAGCTTTTTTTTTTTTCCTCCTTTTTCTTTATCTACTACAACTTCACACCATGTTTCATGATATTTTTGTTTTGTGCAAAACACAACCAATAATCAATTAGTCCACTTCCCTAAAGTGAAGAACTCGGTGATTAAAAACACGGTCTATAGATTGAATTCTCTGTCGTTCAAACAAACAAACAAACAAACATACAGTCTTCGGTCTCTAGACTGGTTTTGTTTTTTTTTTTACCTTTATTACGGTCCTCTATAATAAGATGCTACAAACCTCTGATATTTAATAAACAGCCCGGAGTAAAAGCTCTGGTCGACCACTTCGTGCTGGTCTGCAGGGCAGAGGTGGATAAATATATCGACTCTCCAAAAACCGCTTACTATCGTAGGAAGTTGGTCGTGTGTCAAAATAGTACAGCAGTAAAACCATGCTGCCTAAAACTCCTAAATACTGTTCACACATTTCTCACGGCTTAACCCTTTTATTATGAATATTATTATTATTGGATGTTTTTTTTTTTATTAAACCATTGCAACCGATTCGCATTTTATTGCTACCAAGCAACTGCTCGAAATATACATACAATACATACAAAATAACAAACGCTACTTTATTAACGCTCAAATAGGATTACCGAAATAAAAACATTTAGAAAGTGATTTTTTAATAATAATAATTACAAATAATAATAATATACTAATAGTGATTAAATAAATAAAAAAAACATTTACCAGTTGAGCTTCCGTTTTGTTTGTCGGACTCCAGGGAACCGGAAGAAACGTTCCTGATTTCCCGGGGAGGAACGGAGCAGGGCGCACAGCACGCGCTGCGCTTTACACACTACAGGCCTGAAACACAGCTTCGCGGCTCACCATCTCCGAGTAACACAACGTTAATTCGCTTTAATTGCAACCTACGAGATAATTCGGTCGCATTGAGGCATCTTTGACTAATCCGAGGTGTGTCCACACTGCCGTTGAGTCAAATCATTGGTCGACAAACAGCATTCAGATGCAAATTCCAAACCCGTGAATCAGAGAGGCCAACCTTTACTCACAACTAGGGCACGTCTGCAAATTACAGATTTGAGTGTTAAATGGGGGGAAGTATCGCGTACATTATCGTGTCAATGGATTTCTACACACAGATATTTATGTCAGGATTCGTAAAAAACGAGTAGATTCGTGATTTCTTTTCTATTATGTAGACCACACAAAGTATCTAATGGTTACTTCTTTACGTTTAACGTTTTATATTAGAGCCCTAATTTTGAGATGTTCCCTAGATGCCAAGCTTGGAGCCTTTTCTATCAGTGTTCGTAAAAGTGTAATGGAACCTTGTCAATTATGTTAATTAATCCTTATAACATCAATAGAGTTTTATTACATTTAGTAAACAAAAAAAAAAGCAAGACGAATTGAATTTTGTAATTTTTATTTAAAAATAATTGATTTCACAAGGTACTAAACAAATGCACACTTAAACACAATTACGTATTATTATTATTATACAATAGAACACAAAGGTTGCTTTATGTTGGGTTCTGAGCTTGACATTTATATCGGATGTCTTTATTCTTGGACAAAAGAATACATCCATTATCAGTGGCAAAGATACACAGAGCCACTGTGTCTGTATTTTTAATTGCATGGCAATTGTTTATAATTTTTTTTTAAGGGATATGTTTAAAATGTTTGTTCACTGTACATGTTTTGTGAAATCCTTTTATTTTTATGTGATTTAGAGGGAATGCCTCAATGGGTGGGTTGGCATTTTTTATTTGTATTGATGTCTTTTTGTACAATAACATTCTATAACTTGAACTAAAAAAAAGTAAAAAAAAAAAAAAGCACATGTAAATCACAGAAAATTGGTGGTGAGAGAAAGAAAAAAAAAAAACCTTATTTATTCAATATCACTGAGTAACTTTGTGGTCAATCTGAAATCGAGCCCAGGGAACAGTGTGCTTGAGATAGGAGTACATCCAGTCCACATGGCACAATGTATACACATTTTAAAACTCCTTAGGATGATATATTTGAACTAATACACCTAATTAATTGCATTGGGCAGGTGGGAGAACACTGGGGAACCCTGAAGAAACCCACATTAAAATGGTGATCATGTGCACAGACAGATAAATAAAGGATAAATAAATTCTTTTGAGTTTTTTAACACAGAAAATACATGTTATTTATCGGAAACAAGTTTTTCTTCATTTTTATATAATTATTCTGGGATTTAGTTTACTTTACCATGAGAAAGCAATTATAAATGTTATGGTTTCTGATTCTCAGCTATTAATGAGCTTTGTTGGGTGTTATGGCTCCACCTAGTGGAGAGTTGGATAAATGAATGAGTCAAGAATAAATAGTAAATGATTGATACAAATAAATTCCATATTTACAGCTGATTGTTTATCCGTTTAAAATTCTGCAGCATTATTTCCAACGAGTTCATGAACATATATGCAAACGAATACAAAAACAACAGATCTGCACAGAAATATAGACAAAATAATATATTTCTGATATACTAAAGATAAACAGCAGATTTCACAGGTAAATAATGTTATTTAAGACAGAGATTTCTGAAACCAGACAAAAAAATAAACAGTCATGTTATTTCACATATAGCGATATCCATGTCTCACAGTATAAATATCCATTTCATTTGTTTTTCAGGATTTTTAAACACTATTTAAACATTATTATCTGTATATTAGTCCGTACTGTTTGAGGTAACCCAAGTAGAAGTTCTGATGTCCAGTGGCATTATATTGTCTTCTTCCTCCACATAGTGATCAGTGCAATAACCCTATCTGGTTTAAAAGCATTCCCTTTATATAATTAGATTTAATCATAGAAATAAATAAAGCATAATACAAAGAGAAGCTGACATATGTAAAAAATCTTAAACCTAAACATTATGAATCTAAAAATAGAAGCTACTGTCTGTAGTTGTAAAAGAAATAATAATAAGAAAACAAAAAGCTGTTTTCTCTATGTCCCTACAAGGTTAAAAGTCTCCCTACACACACACACACACACACAAGATCTCCTCTACGACACATAATGCATCTCTGTGTTTCCGTTAGCGTTTGGCTGTTGGGTGACAGTTACCCTCTGTTTGAAACAACATTGACAGGTTTTCTTGAAGGCCTTGCGAAAATTGGCCCCCATGAAGGCGTAGACAATGGGATTGATGCATGAGTTGCTGTAGGACATGCAGTGTGCCCATATCTTTACTTTGTAAGTGTAGTAGTCCTGACGGAAGTGCGGGCTGAACGCCTGTGCCAGAATGAACAGCTGGATGGGCCCCCAGCACAGAATAAACAGCTGTACAATCACCAGCACCATACGGGATACTTTCGCTCTTACAGCAGCACTGCGCTCGGTCTGAACCTGGAGCTGATAAACCACAGATTTGCAGTAATATTTAAGAGACTTGTTTGAAAAAATCCAGATGTTTAGAAACTTCTAGAAATGCCTTGAATTTGGCTGTGGATGAGTCAATGCAAGCGGATTCATTATAATCCTTTAAAAGGTACTTCTTTTGCCTCTTTAATGCATAAAGTGATCAAATCTGCAGTTGAAAGTTGTCCAGACGGTGCACTATAAAGCTGTCAGCAGGCATTCCTACTACCAGTTGCCATAGTAACTTTTATCAGCGGGTGGAACAACTTACATTCCACTTTCTAGAAAAAAATCAGGAGACGGATCACATGTTCTCTCCTGCGTTCACTCCTATAGGGAGTAGCACTCCATATTTGCATAAACTTTCCTCTGTTTTGCTGACTCAAAAGACACACCCCAGAAACAGTTCTGGCCCTTCCACATCGAGTTGCTGTATGTGAATGTTGCTTTAGGTTTTACTGTGGTTGAAACTTTTTCCAAAAATACAAAGCAAGTGTAGCAGCCTGGAGTCACTGGTGATAAAAACCCATCCAGTGCAACTTGTTATTAAAAACACTTTCTTAATTGGATTATTATTATACCAGCAACACATAATGCTGCCTGTCTGGTCAAGCCAACATGCACATTTCACTTATCAGATAGAAATACATGGAAAATTTACACAAATCCGTAGAAGTAAAACACATATTTCATAATGCAAAGGTTTTCATTGTTGTACATCCACATTGCTATCCCACAGCTGTCTTCCTTATAAATATGCAAATTTCTCACCTGATAATTGTTATCAACAGGCTCCACGGCTGGCCGGCCCATCTGGTGCAACATGGCCAGATAACACACACAGATTGTCACCAGTGGGAGCATGTAAACAGCAAGGAAGTTGTACAGGATGAACGCTTTCTTGTGAGTTGTAGTGGGAAAAATCTCAGTGCAGAATACTTGAGGGCCAAACCATTCTCCAGGTAAAGTCCTAGTGTACAGTGGCACTGGCAGGGACACCAAGAAAGATCCTAAACACAGGACACAACAAGTGAAAAAGTATATAAACCCTCTATCAGAAATCTCTCAGTCAGATCATTTTAAATCTCCACCCGTAATAGGTCACGGCAAGGGGACCTAAAGAAGGATACAACAGCCACCTTGACTTACTGATACTGTTTAAATATCTATTCAGTACTGAAAGGAAAACTCCACTCTGAAACAGTTCACATTTAGGATCCCTTTAGTGTGCAGGATATATGTCACACGATCATGGTTGGTACCCCCCCTCCCGCTCCCAAAAAAAGGGGTAAATGGAAGAATTACACTACATGCAATGGCGCCCCCATGTGAAGCGCCCCTACGCACTGCATACTGTATATATATATATATATATATATATATATATATATATATATATATATATATATATATATATATACTGCATACTCCAGTTGCAGTTGCACCTCTCATTGGGAGATCCTGTAGAAATAACATTTAATAGGACAAATCGGTTTTGTATTTAGCACCAAAAAACAAGACAGAGCGCCATTTTTTTGCATGAGTCAGCAATGTTGAAAGCGATAGTCATGTCAATGTAAAAATCAATCAACTAGTTCATGATCTATTAGGTGACAAGCATAACAGATCTGACAGCAGCGTTGAGGAAAGTTTATCAGGATGAGGTTTTCGAGCAGAACGTAGAAGATCTGGACAAGTTAAAGGATTAAAGCGAAGGCTAAATCTCGATCATTCCTATGCACCACTTTCAGGAGGCAGTCAAACAGCATTGTGGGTAATGTAGGAAAACATCAAACCAACCCTACGTTATTCCTGTTAATGGCTGTCCCATTCAATATAAAGATTATAATGGATGCTGTTCAGGATGGATTTTTCCTTCAGTGTTAATTAGCAGTCTAGTGAAATCATGCCGAGTTAGGAAAAATCTGCAGACCTATCCAGATTCCCAGATTCACCATGGTGGCAACTCTTGGTGTGCGACACTGCAAGGAGCGCAACGGGTACACCGTGACGTACCAACGATCCACACTCATCACTGTCAGGGTTACACACGTGGCCTGTGCAGATACCTATCACATACATATACAACACTGGTGACTAGGGCTGTTAGGGAGGAAAACATTCTTTGTAGTTATTTGACATTTTGAGGTTCCTTACACACTTTGGAATTATGCTCAAGCATGAGACCATATTCTCTTGAGTACTAATGTGTACAATAAGCAAAATGAAATATGTACTGTATTATTCATGGTGTACAATCATTTCGTCTCTGTATACCAACAAAATAGATTTGAAATTAAGCAGTCAAGATGTGTATTAAAGTGTAGACAAGATACCGCATTAACTCTTCAGGCATTACATTTATGTGGGAGTGTGGCTGAGTGCTGGTTTGTGAATGGAGGATGAGGCTGAGGGAGACAAATGGTAAGAATCGCACACCTGCTGGGAATGTATCTAATCGGTGTTCTCTTTTGCAGTAAGCAGGGAAAAAGGATAAGAGAAGTGAAAGAAAGACGTGTGTGTGCGTTGCTGAAAGTGCAAAGATCAAATAAAGAAACCTGGTTTTACTGAAACTGGTTGCCGCCACACTGTTCTTCCTTCACCTGAACCGTTTTCTCCCCTACGCTGGTGCCAAAACCTGGGAAGGAAAGCAGGGTACACCCCCATGAAGTCTTTGCCACTGGGTGAGCCAGTAAAGGCACTTTTCAAGCTCCAGCAGACACAACACCAGGCCCTCCTTCAGGTGCGCGCTAAGCAAGAACAACAGTTCCAGGAGCTGATCCACACCCAGGCAGGCAGGGGACCGGAAGGCATTCTGGAGCGCGCCGGGCTGGCAAAAAGCTCCCGCCACCCCGACGCCTGTGGCTACCATCCTTCTTAACAAGATGGAGATGGTGCCAAGGCATTCCAGGAGCTTGTCAAGCGTGTGGCCACCACCAGGAAATGGCCGGATTGGAGCAAGTGGGACAAACCCCAGCGCAGCACAGACAGTGTTTGTGAGGCCGGCTGGTCATTCACGTTCGCTCAGCAGCTCCGCCACACCTGCCCGAAGTGGCTGCAGAATGAGGACCGGAGTGAACAAGATCCTCAATCTCATCGTGCAGAAGCAGTTAGTCGTGCAGTTCTTTCGCAGTTCATCATGATGGAGCAGTTTGTTGTGCGGCTTCTGAGGACAGCAGAGTGAGTCCAGTGCCAGCATTCGGCGTTGGAGGATAAGGCGATCCAGCGGTTGGAATCACAAACAGATCCTGACTGATCAAGGCACGACTTTTATGTTATACGCATACTTTACAGATTATTGTGGATCAAATCGATTCATACTAGCGTCTATCATCCTCAGACCGACAGCTTAGTGGAGCTTTGAACCCTCAAGAATATGATTCAGAAGTTTGTGCACGGAGATGCACGGAACTGGGATAAATGGCTTGTAAGGTTTAATTTGAAATGTCTCTGTTCTCAGTCATGTTTTCTCATCCACGTTAACCCCATACATCCTGTTGCCTTCTGTCTTGCACACTTTTACCTTGTTAAAATGATACACCAGTGGTAGATTGAAAAAGCCCCGCAATAACAAGAAATAGTTTAAAGGGCTAAAAACGGCGCGCAAAAAACATTGATCATGTCACCAAATAGTAAATGAAAAGAGTTGGATCAGCAAAAAGAGTCGGTTCCGCTGCTCTCGTGGGCTTTGGCTCAAATAAAGCGCACGCTCAGCAAAGCACCAGTACACCGGTGCAGAATATATATGAACAGAACCACAGCTGTTTAAAAAAAAAGCAATTTTTTTTGCAACTGAAAAATGAAGCATCGGTGACTAACCTGCTGAATGTAACTGACAAATTTACACATGAAATCTCCAAAGATCCAGCTCGGTAACGGATAAAGCACAGCAGTGAAAGGTACACAGCAGACCAGAAAGGTGATGTCTGTCATCGCCAGGTTCGCTGCAGAAAAAAAAAACATCATCTTCTTAGTCAGCCTTAGGTTTAGTTTAAGAGGGAATAGAAACGGTGCAATAAATCAACAGATATTAAACAGCATTAAATCTCAGCCTAAATAGAAAACACAGTGTCCACATTTTCAGTCCTACCTAGAGTTCATATCCAAATCACTCAAACATTACAAACCTTCTACACACACTTCCAAATTTTATATATATATATATATATATATATATATATATATATATATATATATATATATATATATATTTTTTTTTTTTTTTTTTACACATTTTTACATACTGTCTGTAAACAGTTTATTTAAATTTTTACACTTTTATAACCACAATTGCACATCAACAACACATGTCCAATGTATAGTATAAGTCCTGCTAACCTGTTATATTAATTATAAAAAAGACTAAGTCTTGTCTATTGCTCTTTTGACACCAGACATTCTCTCTCTCTCTCTCTCTCTCTCTCTCTCTCACTTACTCACTCTGCATGCCCATTTTACTCACAAATTAAATTTTTAATCATAGTTTAGACTTGAATATTTGTGTGTGTGTGAGACAAAGACGTAAGGTCTGCCACCAAAACAAAATGCCCCAAATACTCGAGGATGATTCTACCCCCTAAAAGTTTAACGCATCAAACATCTGGCCAAATCTACCAATGAGGATATCCTGTCCCTTTCTTCAGTTCAGACCTGCCTGATTCATCATGATGTTCTACTACTCAGTGCTGCTGAAGATGGCTCCACATTACAGCAGAGGACAAAACTCATGAACCATGAGGACGGATTTGGACTGTAATTAATGTACTCAGTCCGCTACTGCGGATTTGGACTGCATTTGCCATTAACTATTTTACACTCATGTGTCCATCAGTGAACAGCTGCTAACCTCAATGGTGTTATTTAAACTACAACGAAAAGGCTGGTTCCTCTCAAGGTTTCTTTCTAATAGCAGATTTTTCTCACTAATGTTACCACTGGCTCTCTCATTAGTAATCAATCTTGGAATAAACTTCTAGGGACTAATTTATACATTTATAATCTATATTTTTATTTCAATGCAAATTGTTATGCAAATAAAATTGAATTGAAATGAACATCAACACTGCTGTATATTAACACATGATGTTTCAGCTTTCCACAATATTAGGTACAGTCAGTGATACACCTTGCTTTTGTGTTTCTTTAATTGTTCGAAAGGCTAATTATTATTGTTCGCATTTCTTACCTTTATTATTCGATTCAAATGATTTCTGGCATTGGATCTTTGTACTGAGATTATTCTGCATATACTGCCTTCATATTCTGTCTAGAGTGCCTTGAATTTTTATTACATTTAAAAAATTGTTTTTACTATTTATACTACTATTTTATTCAATTTATGAATGGATTTATTTTATTACTTTGTGCATGCTCTGTTGATATAAACGTACGTTTATTTGTCATTTGCAACAAACAAATTTGCACGTGCAAATCTGAAAAACGTAAATAAATAAATAAACAAACTGACACCAAAATTCTTACCTATATAGATATTGGTCGCCGTCCACATTTTCTTGTGTTTGGAAATGACGTACAGGACAAGTGCATTTCCATGTATACCCAGCAGCATGATGACAGCGAAGACCAGAGGCACAAGCCAGGCATCCACCAGGAAGGGCAATGCAGTGAGCACCTCTTCCTCACACACTGCCGGAGCAGCACATGAGCCGTTGCTGGAATTCACCGACTCGTTCATTGTAAACTTTTTTGACCCCTAACTTGCAATAAAATATTGCGTAGTAATTGATGCACCACTCCTATACAACAGCAATAGTATTAGTAGTAGCAGCGCCATATCAGCAGAATGCACTAGTGTGCTGGCGCTCTCGGCTGAGCGCGCGCTTTATTTGAGCTAAAGCGCACGAGAGCAGCTGAACCGATTCTTTTTGCTGATCCGACTCTTTTTGTTCACCGGCACCTCCCCAAACGAATCACTTGGTTCCAGTGTATTGCACATGTTAGAATAAACTCATGAAACTTCATTACAAACAAAGATGGGGAGTAAAAGTACAAATACTTCGTTATTGTACATAAGTAACTTTTTCTGGTATCAGTACTTTACTTCACTATTTATTAACTTTTTTACTTTTACTCATCACATTTTTACACAAATATTTGTACTTTCTACTTCTTACATTTTCAAAACAGACTCGTTCTTCAGTTTTAATCTATTTGTTGATTTCATTTCCTCGCTCTCACACATCACAGACGTCCTTTCTTTACCCAGATATAAAATAAATAAATAACAAATACCGTAAAATTGTTTTTAATCAATAAACATTTTTAGTTTTAGTGATGCGCCAAGTCTCAAATCAGCACCAAAATCGGAACTTTTTTTCCCGTCACTGTCATCTCTCTTCATGGACACGTAAATTAAACAACCTGAATCTCAGTAAATACCTGCCTCACAAACATAATAAATATACAAATCGAAAGCTTAAATGCCTACAAATTAAAATAAACAAATAAAATCGAAATATTCTCTGATATTGTAATCCGTTTGAAAGTTAAAAGATGTACAGTTTCTCCGGTATCACCTGATTAACCGTCCGTGTGGAAACATAGCAAAGGTCCAAGAATATTTTGCCTTTATGCTCTATGTGAAGTTTAGTTTCATTAATAATAAACATACATTTGCATTAAGCATCAATATTTGTCCATGCTCATTTTGATTAAAGTATTAAAAAAGTATTAATTTAAGGATAATTTAGAATGCCTCCACCAGGCTGAACTGTCCACATGAGCTTGGTTTTGTTTCTGGATTCATGCTGTTGGTGCCAAATTCTGATTCTTCAATCAGTATGCCTCAGGAAATATCAAAATGTATTAGACCAGGCTAAGTTTTCCTGTTTTCACCTGTCCTGTGTTGGTGAGACAGCAACCATGATGATGATTTTTGTGATGTTAACTGAAGCTCCTGTCCTGTTTGGTTTTATGCATTGCACCAGTGCCATAAAATTGGCTGATTAGATAATTGCATGAATGAATAGATGTACAGGTGTTCATAGCAAACTGATCAGTAATTGCACATAATTAGTCACACATAATTGTTCAAATGGCAGTGATACACAGAGCAACCTGCAATGTTCTTACTCTGACTAAATGTAAATGCTTCTATTTTTTGCTGCCAAACCAAGCAACATTCATTGTTTGCTGTCTGGGAAAAAAGGATGTTGCACAATTTGCTGCTTCCTTGACTGGCACATAAAATATTTTTTTCTTTGAAAATAAAATTTTTTTTTACTGAATAAAAGGTATGCCTTAAATTAACATTAAAAACAAAATTTGTACTAGAAATACTAAGAACTGTATTTGTCATGTACTTAGTCATTCAGCTGCTAGTTTGGATGATGCTGCATTGTCATGAATCCTGTGAGAACAGTTTTGTGCTACTCTGATGTCACAAGGGGACAATAACATTCAAAGAACAAAGAAATTGCATGATCCGATTCTTGCATGTGGTTCCCATGCCATTGATAAAATGGGATCATTACCAAAGGTTGACCAGTTTTGGTGATAATACCGCACTGATAGTTGCTGGAACTATCGGCAAAACCCCACACCGTTTTTCCAGCTTCAGGGCCGCTGTCATAACGAGAGCAGGCGCTAGAGGTGAATCACTAACACCAAATGCTGTTTATTTTTACACGACACTGCTTGATGCACGGAGAGCACTATATTATAATGTATTCATTATATTTATTCATATATTTATATTTATTTCACTAAGCACAATTTCATGATTCAGTGCTGCTTTATTTTTGTAATAAAGTTTGCTATGTTACATGGAGTGTTATGTTTGCTTTTGTATCCACTATCCAATTTAAAAACTATTGGTTGATCAATCAGTTATTGGCAAGTACAATGCAACCAAGCTATCAATATAATTCACAAAAAAAGTAGCTGTAACTTTTAAATAAGCTACTGTGCCAGCAGTGAGCGAGTGGAGGGCAGAGCCAACTGACTAATCAGTGCACTTTGTTTTAGTCCAGCGACGCCAATAAAGAGGAGCGAGACACCAGCCTCCGAGAGAGAGCCACCAAGCAGAGAAGAGCGGAAGGGTCACGGAACGGTGACCCAAACCCAGTGTGGGTGAGCCCCAGCGTGAGTACTGGGGCTCACCCACACCTCGGGTTTGTGGGTGAGCCCCAGCGTGAGTACTGGAAAGGAAAGTTCCAGGGTGAAAACAAAAGTAAACAAAGAAAGCTCTGCTTGGTCTCTTTCTTGCAGTGTGGAATTTGCTACAGTGGTGCCGAAACCCCGTGCTGTAAGAGGGGTATGATGCCATGGAGGGAGCGGGACCAGGCCAAGGAGCAGTGCTGTAGCCAACACCGTGGCTGCCACCTGGGACCATCGACCTATTCGGCGAGATGGGACCGGCGGCAAAAACGAGCACTCCACCGTCTGCCAGGCCTCTCCAGGGAAGTCCAGAAGGCTGTGTAACCACTGTCCTGCTCCAACAACCTTCCCAGCCCACCCACCCAACCACCGTAGTATTAGGTTCTATTTTGTACCATTATAAAGTATATATTATGGGCTGGAACCTATATTGGGAGTGTTACGGTACTGTGAGCAGAAGGAATAAAAGTTGTAAGAAGTCATGGCTGGTTTTTGCGTTGTCCATTTATTAAAGGTTAATGTTGTACCTATTAAACGAAAAACATGGTGTCAGAAGTATAACAAGTGAGCAATATGCTCATATGTGTGTTAACAAAGTTGAATTCTATTTAGTTTAAATTTCTTTCGCGAGACGGTTTAGCATGGCAGAGAAATTAACGTTCAAAGCGGATGACTGGCCGAAATGGATAAAACATTGACAGATTTTGTATTGCATCTGGCTTGGAGACGCAGATGAAAATCAAATGAATGCCTTGATCTACACGATGGGGGAGCAAGCTAAGGATATACTAACCTCCCTGCATTTAAGTCCTCAAGAGGTAAATGACTATGAAGTAGTAAAGAAGAGATTA
This sequence comes from Silurus meridionalis, assembly GCF_014805685.1. Lineage (NCBI taxonomy): Eukaryota > Metazoa > Chordata > Actinopteri > Siluriformes > Siluridae > Silurus > Silurus meridionalis. The sequence goes on from NC_060892.1 coordinate 18,324,693, forward strand.
AACAAGCACTCTATAGCTCGACAGAACGTGATTTTTTAGACGGCTAAATTTAATCAGTGGCAGCAAAAAGGGGGCGAGTCCGTGGATAACTTCATAATGGCGCTGCACTGTTTAGCCAAGCACTGTGGATACGGCGATCGGCACGATGAGATGGTAAAACAGATCTGACAGTTAAAAGGCTGTCAGAACAGTTGCAGCTTGACCCTGAATTGACACTTAAAAAGGCTGTCATTCAAGTTTGACAGAGTGAACAAGTAAAAAAAACAACAAGAACTGCTCAAGTCGAACTTCAAATGGGACATTGCAAACAAACAGCTGGATAGTGTGCACACTAAACAGTACATTAATGTGAAATCAAAATAAGCAAAGCCACTATTTGACTGCTGGCAAGGAAAACACAAGTAAAACCTAAAAAGCAGCTGCAGTAAACGAGATGCAAAAGAGCATAATTTGCAGCGATGCACCGCAAGAGATGCAATATGTCACCTCTGTCACAAGAAGGGACATTATGCTAGAGCGTGTAAGTCAAAGAAGGTACATGAGGTGAATATAGCAACACTAACTTCGGATACAACGGAGGACATTGCATTCGTTGGTTCACTGACATCTGATGTAAGTGGAAGCCCCTGGAAGTCAGACAAAAAAAAAATGTCAATCTCGACACGTTGTTCAAAATTGATACGGAGGCTAATGTAACCGCAGTTCCTGTGATACTGTACAACCAGGGCCAGTTTCAAAAACTGAAACCTTCTAGGGGAGTCCTCCAGAGGCCCAGGGAAACATCACTGAAGGTAAAAAGGAAATTTGCAGCCACCCTCAGCAAGTACAACAAACGTACATAACTTTGTTGAGCAGAGCAGCAGTGACTGCACTTCAACTGGTAGCTAGGCTTGATGTTGTCAGCTTTCCCACCAAGAAGATAGGGTGGAAAAGGAGTTTCCACAATGCTTCAGTGGCATAGCAAAAAAAGGACGGCGAGTACAGAATTGCTGAAACCGGGTGCAAAACAGTTCTCTTTTCTGCACCGGAGCTTTTCCTAAGTGCATGTCAAGGATTCTTCAGGGACTGAAAGGTGCCATTTGTCAAATGGATGACTTGCTCGTCTGGGGGTCTTTACAGAGCGAACATGATGAGAGGCTACAAAGGGTGCTCTCAGGGCTTTAGGAAGCAGGAGTTACACTCAAGGAGAAATGTGAGTTTTCCAAGACAAAAATAAAGTTCCTTGGACAGATCGTTGAGGCAGACCTAGATAAGCAATGAGACAACCACGTAATGTCAATGAAGTAAGGCGTTTTTTTGGGAATTGTCAACCACCTTGGTAAATTCTTACCACAAGAGACTTACTAAGAAAGTCCAATATGTGAGTGTGGGGGTCACATTAGCAAGAGGCATCAAAGAGGAACTGACAACACCCCCAGGTTTGGCACTGTATGATCCAGATAAAAAAAACAGTTGTTTCTGCAGATGTCTTTTCAAGACTGAATGAACTTCATGCTGTTCTACTCCAGGAGCAAGCAGACAACATATGTAAACCTGTGGTTTATGCTTCGAAGGCTCTCAGTAACACAGAGCAGTAATATTCACCGATAGGGAAGGAGGCATTGGCTTCCACATGGGCTTGTAATAGGTTTGCAAAGTTTCTCATTGGAAAAAGCTTCCAAATTGAAACTTATCCTAAACCTCTGGTTCCTCTGCTCGGCTCCAAGAAGTTGGACGAACTCTCTCCATGCACTCAGCACCTTTGTATGCGTCTTCTGAGGTTTTCATACACCATATCACTTGGCGCAAAAACATTGCAACAGCAGATGTGTTGTCTAGAGCTCTCATAAACAGTACAGCAGAAGGGCTTTCCGAAAAGGGATATCGACCTGTATGCGGACTTTGTCGTTGCAAGCCTTCCAGCCATGGAAAGGAGGCTCGAAGAGATCTGGGAGCACCAAGACAAAGATTTTGTACTCCAACAGTAAAAGAAGTTCTGTGTGGAAGGTTGGCCAAATAAGTTCTCTGTTGACAAAACTTTCCACCCTTACATGGCATTCTCAGGGGCCCTTTTTGTGCATAATGGGCTCTTATTGAATGGAATCAGAATTGTCTTCTCAAAATTGCATGAGGGGCATCTTGGCATAACTAAGTGCTGTGAGAGAGCTTAGCAGTCAGTTTGATGGCCAGGTTTTAGCAAAGACCTTACAAAAAAAATTAACTTTAAAGAAACAATGATGCCTAATGAATTTCGACAAGGCCTTGGTCTACAGTGGGAACGGATTTGCTCCAAGACAACAAGCACTACTTGGACTTTGTGGACTCCCAAACTGACCTCAACGACAGCGGAAGCTGTAATTAAGCACTTCAAATCCGCCTTTGTCATGGAATCCCTGAGGTGGTGCGGTCGGACAACGGGTCACAGTTTGCTTCCGAGGGTTTAGAGTCTTTGCACATGACTGGGGTTTTGACTATATGACATCGAGTCATCGCTTCCTGAAGAGGGGATCAAGAACCATAAAGAACCTCCTTAAGAAGTCAGTTGACACCCTACCTTGCGCTTATGGCTTACCGAGCAGCCCCTTTTGACAGTGGTTACAGTCCTGCCGAGCTGATCAAGGGAAGGAAACTCAGAACACGAGTTCCTGTGATTCAGTCCAGTCCAGAAAGTGCAGAGTTGGGAAAGCTGAAAAAGATAAAACTGACGTACAGACAAAAACAGAAAAACATTCGACCGACGACATAAAGCACATGACATGACTTACTTACGTCCAGGTGAACATGGGTCAAAGACACTTCTGAAAAGGGAACTGTTGTGTCTACCGCTGGCTCACCCAGGTCTTACCTTATAGAGACACCCAGAGGTACCTTAAAGAGAAACAGGTTTAATTTCTCACCAACTCCAATAGCTCCTGTGACATCTGACCTTCCAGACTCAACTGAGATACAGGTATCTCTGCGCTTTGAAAGTTCAGCCAGCACGCCAGAAGTTCAGAAGGTATGCCAACTGACCTTGCCATGTACCAGTCAGTATCCTTCCAGATTAGAGTTCCTCCCAAGTATCTGAAAGACTTTGTTTGTAGTTAGAGATGGAAATCACTGAGTGGTCAATGGGGCAGAATAATCCCCACACTCGGTTGAAGGTTTTGGGTAGTCCCTTCTTTTTATTGTTCTTTTGTGGGGGGAACAATAAAGATGTACAGAATTGTTAGTTACACATTTAAATCTTCAATGTCTAATAAGAAAAGTAAAGTATAGTCATTGCTGGTTTATTTGCTCCCCTAAACATTGGGGGGGGGAAGTATAGTAAGAATCTTATTTTGAAAGGGGATGTAGTATTAGGTTCTATTCGGTAAGGTCATAAGCCATATATTATGGGTGGGAACCTATATTGAGTGTGTTACGGTACTGTGAGCTGGAGAAATAAAAGTTGTAAGAAGTCATGGCTGGCTGTTGCTTCGTCCATTTATGAAAGGTTAACGTTGTACCTATTAAACAACAGAACACCCACCCGCTCCTCAGAGTCTGGAAGCACTTTTAACCAGATTCTGCCTCTCACACTGGGGGGCGTCTCAGGCCGGAAGGTTCCCTAGCCTGAGTCTGGCGTCTGTACCAGTGGTGAGCGAGTGTAGGACGGAGCTAGACTCTGCCCTCCACTCGCTCACTGCCGGCACAGCTACTTTTTTACTTTTACTTGAAAATTTCATTGAGGTAATGGTACTTTTACTAGAGTAGAATATTGTATTACTCTTTTCACCCTCTGAAAAATGGTCATTTCAAAAAATCCCTACATTGCTGACTGTATTTATTCAACTGATATATATTTTTTTACAATATAAAAAACGTATTATTAGCCTTACATTAGTGTGCAGCATCTGAAAACCAAGATGTGAATGCATTACTACTTTGTAAAAAATACTAATAAAACAAGCCCCCCCCAAAAAAAATCTATTTGGCACCAATTTCTGATACAATTTCTGGCAAGTCGGCAAAGCTCTGGTACCAGTCTGCTCTATGAATTCTGCACTGTGATAGAACAAATGTTATTTTTTTCTAAAAATAGATTCATAATTAAATATTCTAGAATCTACAATCATGAAAGGAGTAAAGGAAATCAAACACAAAACAAATCCAGTACACACAACTGTTTTTCTTTGGGTGAAAATGACTTTGTAAAAGATACCAATCACTTAAGAAATATATATTGTAAAAACACCATATAACTCAGGGTTTCATTTATAAACATTTTCATTTGTAATAAATCAAGAAAGCTTTTTTCAGCCTGTAAACCAATGACGCTACCATTAATTTAAAGAACACAACATATTCAAGACTGAATTGACTGAATGTTTTATTTGAATGTAAATTCAGACAGTCATTCATGGCTTGCAACCCATCACACAACGGCTATATAAATACGAAAACATCTTAACAGGAGTTTCCACTTGGTCGCACAACCCGAGACTCGCATGTAAGCATCCTGTGGTTTATTGTGAATCTCTACACACGACAGGGTCCAAAAGTCTGAACGCACAATTCACGCAAAATCACTTATATATTAAATAGAGACCCACAAATAGTGCAGAATATTGAATATTACATATTCAAAGTATTTAACATTTATCGCTTTTTTATTTTGTTGTTTTAACTATTGCAACAATTTTAAAAGAAAAAAAAAAAAGAGTTTCAGACTTTTGGACCTATTACAGTATGTAATATATACAATAACAAAAGCAGACAAGTTGTTGATACTCTACAAAAGCCCTAAAAGGTATGATACACCTGGCTTTTGTGAAGAAAAAAAAATAAAAAATTAAAAAAAGTGTTCAATGTGTACACAAATTCACATTCATGAGGTTTGGTGCCTGAGAAAATGAGAAATGTACACATACAATTTGGTTTGCAACACCAACCTCCTGACTGGTCATATCTCTGATGATACTTTTCTCCCAGTGTAAACTACAGCGATCGTTGCTCTAACGTGAGAAAAAAAAGACAACTAATCGCTGACAAACACCCATGCGTGTCTAAGGCATAGTTGGAAGTGCAAGTTGGTTTTGGATTTTGGCAATTTCATGACGTCGACAATAGGTGAAAATAATGTTAACGAGTAACGTACGTCCACTGAGGCCACACGCCTTGGAGGCTTCCTTAATGTGAATATAACATTGATGACCTACACCATGATCAGTATCGTACGACGAATCGTATTCGAATTTCTGCGCTGTAAACTGTTGTGTGAAGTGATGGAGGATTCTTAACTCGCCATCATAATTAAAACAAAGACTGTACAAATCACAACATACGGCACGGTTTTTGTTTAAGGAGAAGTCAATACTATTTCTACTGTACATCATTTCATAAGAAATGTGAGCATAATTAGAAGATAATTATTAAAGCGTTTTAAAATGGCAGTTATCCATTGATATATGGTCTGGACAGTGAGTAAAAAGAAAAAACTGCAAGCACTGCACATATTATTGACCAAATGTTATTATCCATTAAAAAAAATCAGTACGGCCAAAGGATTTCCCAACACATTTCCATGTGTCCGGCCTCAATACATCTGAATCATGAACAATACGTCTGAACAATAATTCCTTGTACAATCTTGAAAAATCTGACACGCAATAATAAGAAGGTACAACTGATACCCGGAAAAATCTTTCCGCTGAGTCACTGTTGCACAAAGAGCTAAATCGAGATGCTATGCCCAATGAGTTTGCTAAAACATTTAAGTTGTTCTAATCATGCGAGATTTACACAAAGTATCATAACCAAACAAAAATCTTTGCACCTAAACTGTGTAACAAACAAATAAAGCTTATGTTGTTAAAAAGTACCAAGAAAATCATTTCATCATCATTGATTTTTTTTATATCAAATTTACTGCTAGCACCTATAAAAAGCCCTATAAGTCCAAACAGTACATCTGCTGGGGCTTTAATGCAAACTTACTGTTTTTGTGCTCTATTGAAGGTCTAGTTGAAGTCTATGGAAAGAAAAAGTAACCAGTACATGAGCTTATTACAGAGCTTACTTTCTGAAAGACACACTTTCTAAAACAAAGCCTTTATTTTGTAGCTGAACTCAGGCGGATTATTTAAAGCTGCTTCTACGGGTCATACTGGCTGGTTTAGGCGGCAGTGCAGGAATACGCTCCTTTCTCTCAGCTCTTCTGACCCAAATATGCCGAGAGCAACGGTGAAGGAGGAAGGAACTCCCCTTGCTTGTTGACAACCTTTGTCTGTCGTGCGCCGTTACAGTCGGTGCCTGTGATATGAGACACGATATGTTAATATTCTGTCCAGTACATCATGCTTCATCAATCGAGAATTTCTGCCTTTTCTACTCAGGGGGAAAAAACTAACAAAAAACAAACCTGATGTTCGAACTCAAGTCAGGATTCACAACTGACAGTTATACATCATTTTTGCAAGTCAATGCAACGGATAACAAATACCGGATTTGGCCAATCTTTGTTGTGTACAGATATGAATAGGAGGCTGACTGATCAGTGCTTTTCCCCCTGAGTGCATAATGAGTGCCATTTATGAACAGCGAAGACCATGTTCCATGACACAAAGTGCAAAACGACCTGAGCCGTAACTGCGTCAGGGTAGCGGTGCTTAAATACAGCAAGAACAGGATTACAAATAACCCCACACCATTTATGAAGTGGAGTGATTAGGAACTGTCAGAGTCAGAGCTCCACCCTCTTAAAAGTGAAGCAGAAAGGAATATACACACAGCGGGTAAAATAAGCATAGATCACGCCACCTTTTTTCTCAGTAAATAGATTTCTGAAGGTGCTATTGACATGAGATTTTTACCAGCTGTTAGTACCAGCCCATGCAATCCACATAGAAAATTAACCAATCAAAAATCAAAAGCTGCTAGAAGGGTCCAGCCAATCACCCGACTTGAATCCTATTTCAAATCTATAGAAAGAATTACAGATCAGAGTACATAAAAGAGGCCACAGAACCTTCAAGATTTCACAACGTTTGTGTGAAAGAATGGGGCAAGAATCTCACTTGAGCAATGCGTGCAAATAGTTTCTCCATACAGGAGGCGTCTTTAAGCCGTCATTACAAACAAAGGGTCTCCTACGAAGTATTAAATACATCTTGTTCAATTTTTCTCCCCCTTGTGTCATTTCACATTATTACACATAACTTCATTCATGGACATGTATGGTTTGGTTTCTTTATATGTGTGGATTTCAGGGGTTGTTACAAACATCTGGTTGAGAAAAAAAAAGTAATGTCAATAGCACCTTTAGAAATATATTCACAGGGAAAAATGACGTGTTCAATGCTTATTTTACCCGCTATATATTAGGCGGTACCTCGGTTTTAAATCACGGTTCGGGTTTAATTTCGGTACGGTTGGAAATGCAAAACATAAAATTGCTTGTCGTTTTTTATTAACGTTTTTTCTTTTTATATCAAATTTACTGCTAGCACCTATAAAAACGCTTTAAGACCAAAAACAGTACATCTGCTGGGGCTTTAATCAGAATTTACTGTGTTTTTGTGCTCTAATGAAGGTCTAGTTGAAGTCTATGGAAAGAACAAGTAACCAGTACATGAGCTTATTACAGAGCTTACTTTCTGAAAGACACACTTTCTAAAACAAAGCCTTTATTTTGTAGATGTGAGAGAGCGGGAATTTAGGCAGATTATTTAAAGCTGCTTTTACGGGTCATTCGTTCACTCCCTCGATATGTGGAATTGTCAGGATTTTCTTATTATAAAGCATTAGCTGCTAGTCACTTCCTGCTTTTGATTCTTTAGCTCTTTCATGCATTCGCAAAACAAATCTGATTTCCGGTACGGAGTGCGTAGCCACAGTGACACTGCGCTAACTCTAGTTTCTTTTTCCATACCGCTGGCATTGTTGTGCATGTTATCTAGTTTAATAATGATTTTTTAAATGCGCTCTAAGTGTGAGGCGGAGACTAAAACTTGCGGTCTGCCACTTAATGCGATCCATTATAGTTTATAACTATGATCCGCAAGTTAAACGGACTGCATTCACATATTAATGTTTTTTTTTCTGGGTCTGAGGCTGATGTTGTTATAAAAACACTATTTGCTAGGAATTTTTCAGGTCTTCTTGAAACAGGTGTTTGACACAAGATCTTTGTGGATAAGACCAGATTCCAGGATTTGAATGGTCCTGAGATAAACGTTTCCTCAGTAGAAAGAAGGTTAATAGGAGGAACACACAAATGTCCGTTTGACTTACTTGCTGAGGCGAGGTCCATGTACTGACAGATGGCGTGAAGCAGCAGTCTCTCAAAACTAGTGAGCATAAATATGTTGAAATAAACAAACCATCAAACTCAACACTGAATTATAATTAAAATTGTTCTAGTCCAACTATCTATTACTCACCACCATCACTAGTAAACCAATTTACAGTAAATCGTACCTGCTGCTAAGTTCTGCAACGTATGTAGATTGTGGATGAGCTTCAAAAAACGTCAGCAGATCACTTTCCAGGATCTCCAGAGTCGTCTTTAATGGGACGTGTTACACAGCGTAAATGAGATGAGCACATGCACAGGATATCTCTGTTTGTCCAACAACTACAGATTACAGGACGTCTCACCTTGGGAACGTGTTTGCGTTTCAGTGTTGCACGCAGCTTCCGATCAATTCTTTGGAAGCATGCCTGAGCGGTGAAGGAGGGATTCACTAAAGAAAAAATAGGAAAAGAAAAAAATCTGCTGACTACCATAAAAATGGTTGAATGAGAATAATATGAGCAAAACAATTATTCAAATATTAATATTTAAATATATATATATATATATATATATATATATATATATATATATATATATATATATATATATATAATTTTATTTCTTTATTCGAAGGCCCAGCAATGGGTTTCTGGCAGTCACGGAAATGAAACATGATCTGGTCTAGCGAAAATCTGAGCTAAATCTGCTTTCATTTTATTTGCTAGAGTTACTCTGTCTTGGTGTTTCCTGCTCCAGCTGGGCCAACACTCTCTCCTGCTCCTCTCCTGAGCGGTTCATGAAGTCACTCCAGTACTGAGAGAGATGGGGAAAGTCTATTTTAAAGAACGCTAGCATGTATTTCTACTGAGGCATTGGAGCAGGTTGTTGTACCTTCATATAGTTTCCATTTGTCCACGCTTCGGTAAAAACCGTCGCTGAGGCCGTCTCGCGCGCTTCCGTCTCATCTTTGGAGCACTCGTCCCGCTCCAGGAGATTGTCCAGGTAGCGAGCTATTTACGTGTGCAAAAAAATTCAGGAAAATGAAAAACTATGTCATAGCTTTATTAAGGCACAGCACATCTCATAGTTCAATCATTTCAGGGCAAATAATCAGAATGTTATTTTTAATGAACTAATTGACTGAGGTATGTAAAACTCAGTACTCAGTAATATTGCTCAACTGCAAACACACTCATGAGATTTAAAAAAAATGATCATTAATTTTAACTTACTATTCTCCTGTCTTCTCAAACTTTTTTTCCCCTTGGCTTTGGGTATAAGGTCAGAATTGCGTATGGCCTGGCTGATGAAGAACTGCTTCCTTTTGGCTGGAGATACCCGTTTAGCAGGAGAGCTAGGCAACGAAGAGCAGCGCTCTTCTATCAGACTAGAGAAAAAAACAAACATCCACAGACAAGGTGCAAGATTATTATTTATGCCTACACTGTTTTATTGCCCATTTTATCAAGTAAAGCTACCACATACATTATATAGACAGACGTTTGTGGACACCTGACAATATGATGTGTTTGTTTTAAACACCACATTCCAAATTTATTCCCCATTTGCTATCATAATAATCTCCACTCTTCTGAGATGATGTTCTACTCGATTTTGGAGTGTGATTGTGGAGATTTGTGCACATATAGCTGCATGGGTGTAATTAAAGTCAGGTAGGATGTAGCATGAGGAGGCCTGGGGTGCAGTCAGCGTTCCAATTCATCCCCAAGCAGCCCAGCCCATGTAAACCATGTCTTAATGTAGCTCGGTTTGTGCACAGGGGTAATGTCATGCTGGAACAAGTTCGGGTCTCCTAGGTTAATTGAATGGAAAATTTGCTGCGATCACATCCAAAGACATTCTCTAAAATTGTGTGCCTCCAACATGTGTTGACAGTTTGGGACAGAACCACATATGGCTGTATGCTTTTGCCTGTAGTATGTCCACCGTAATCAAATGCACAAGATGGTTCTCGCAAAAAATAAAAGCTTTACCAGTAGGTTCATCTACAGTATCTGTGTTTTATATTAACCATTTCTTCTGATTTAGAAAAGTACCATGTTGTCAGGCAACAAAATAAATGGGTACAAACTACAAAGTGTAAAAGCTAGTGGTAATTCAGTCTTCGTCTAACAGCACATATAGTTATCACACTTCGTTTAACCAAGATTTGATTCTCTGAACACTGCATGTTGCTTGGAAAATCGGCGTGCACTTCGCAGTTTGTGAATCTGAGCTGAAGTCGTAAAAAATAAATAAAACGATAAAAAAAAAAAACTTTGCCACAGTAACCTACTATTCTGTTCAGTGGCACCAGAGCTACCATGGTATATTTATAGTGCTGGACCAGGCCTCAGAATAGCCCATGATTTAGCATGTAAGAAAACATGGTTTTCATGAAATCGCTTAAAAAAACAAACAAACAAAAAACAACACATCACTTTTTAAGGATCATGCCATGTATTTTCTTTTCGTTCCGATACCAAGGACTTTCAAGGCCAATATTGTTTAGCGATACTAATAACTATATGAAAACCTTTATGTGAGATTTTAGTCAAACATTATGGAAAATACATAATTATTCGTGTGTGTGTGTGTGTGTGTGTGTGTGTGTGCGGGCAGCATCAGTCAAAAGTTTGGACACACCTCCTTTTTCTTTTTTTTTTTATTATTTTCAACATTGTACATTAATAGTGAAGTCATCCAATATACAATATTCTATACTATACAAGAGCACGCATCCAATTATGTAGAAAACAGAATCGTGCTAAACATCCCAGAATATCTTTAATACTTTTGAAAATATTATTGAGGAGTTCGTAGAGGTGTTAAGTGTTTGTTAGTTGCTTTTCATTCTCCTCAGTCCAACTCATTTCAAACCATCATAACTGGATTTAGATCAGGTGACTGTGGAGGATGCAGCACTCCATCACTCTTATATAGAGAATATATAAAGCTAAATGTAGCTACTTTGAAAAATCTATTGTGTAAAACATATTCATGTGGTGTCATGGATGAAGGTGAAAATGGTATAATCCTCATGTTTAAATAGGATAGTATTATGAAGTGCTATCAAGTAAACCGTTTGCTAACTTTGGGACAGTCGCACTGGATCTGATCTGCCGTGACTCGCGAGCATCAGGTTGCGCAATCGGCTCGAGCACTAAATCTATAAGCATCAAACTATTCAAATATGTTTAGTCAAATTTTGTGGTTTTCAGCGAATGATTATGCATTTGTACACCAAAGCATAGATACATATTTTTTTTTTCAATCAGGCCTGTAAGCATCCTTCATTTTCTTCATTTCATTCTCTTTTTAGATTAGATTAGATTAGATTCAACTTTATTGTCATTGTGCAGGGTACATGTACAGAGCCAGTGAAATGCAGTTTTACAGCATTTGTAACTTATCTGTTTTCAAATTTGATTCACTGCAGTTTAACTACGTTCAAATGCTTATTTTCAATGTTTGCATATTTTAGTTATGCATATATCATTTAACTATTATTACAAACAAGAGTAAATAGTCTAGATGCTTATATCTTCATAAACAAAATACAATACAAATGTTAATTTGAACAAATTTCATATTCAAATGCTGTTGGTTGTTTTATAAATTAAAAAAAAAAAACATCGAGTGAATTTGATTAAAGGAGAAATCCCCCACACATCCCTCAACAAGCAGCCACTCTAAGCATTCAAATGTCTAAATTAAAGATAAGTTAGTGAGTTAAGTAGACTTTTATGCATAAATACCATGAATGAGCTTTTATATAGTTATAATAAGCAAATCAGCTAATTTAAAATAAATTTTTCTTATTTGATTAATATGGGGGAGGGGAATAAACAAACAAAAATACGTCTAAATAATCGGTGAACAAAATAATTGTTAGTTGCAGCCCTTTTATTTATATATATATATATATATATATATATATATATATATATATATATATATATATATATATATAGGCATTGCATGACATTTGTTAAAGAAGCAGTCAACAAAATTTTACTACTGTACCGATTCTCTCGATGCATTAGTATCGATAGTATTAGTTAGTATTAGTATCGAAGATTCAGTATCGATATTTATCGACTCGCCCTTCCCTACTGTACAACACTACAGTAATAAACAAGACGAGGAAACGCCTTGACCTGTTTACTAATGTAGACTATGGCAACTCTACAGGATAATTAGGGCAACTCTAAACATTTTTACAGATCACTATTTTGTTGTTATTATTTATTTTATATATCAATAAATTCTGTGTTATGATGTGTTTCATGATCATTCTGATGTTTCCGTCACAAAGACATTTCTGAAGGACTAGCTTACCTGCTAGCAGCTTTCTGTAATTTATGGCCATTTTCACAGCATACAAACACATAGAGCAGTAAATATGCCTAAATTGTAAAATAAATAGATTTAATAGATTTCTTTCCTATTTATACATAATTCAACTGCAGCTACACAGATACAAATAATATACATGAAACCGCCGTAACCCAGCGACCAGGCTCAATGCTAACCCAGAGCTAGCCCCCTTGTTGTCAATATGAAGATTCAGATATAATAATAATAATAAATAATAATAATAAAACCAGTTACTCACATTATATCGTGTTCTTCATTGCTGGCGTTCCTGTTCAGTACAACCATTTCGAGAAATGCAGTTATTTGTAGTTAAACTTCAGTGAAGTAGACTGAAGCCGCCTCGGTGCCTTTCTAGCTTATGAAAAGCAACAAAACCGGGTTGCCAGATCATAAATAAGGCAGCAAATCACAGACAGCTACACTTGCACCTTACTGTACACTTTATTAGATTAACTAATTAACTAATTAAAAAATAATAATAATAACAGTCACATTTTTGTTTGTTTTTGTTATTATTATTATTATTAATTATTATTATTAGTAGTAGTAGTAGTAGTAGTAGTAGTAGTATATTATTATTATTATTATTATTATTATTATTATTATTATTATTATTATTATTATTATTATACTAAACTATACTATATAGTTATGGAAATTGGGCTACTGTTGGCCAAAGGAGGAAAATGATAGGAAGAAGATGTCTACAGAGACAGCAGGGAAAAAAGAAGTGTAGAAGAGTCGAGGTTAGAGTTGGTACTTTAAATGTTGGTTCTATGACTGGTAAAGGGAGAGAGATAGCTGATATGATGGAGAAGAGAAATGTAGATATGTTGTGTTTTCAGGAGACCAAGTGAAAAGGGAGTAAGGCCAGGAACATTAAAGGTGGGTTTAAACTGTTCTATCATGGCATAGATGGAAAGAGAAATGGTGCAGGGATGATCCTGAAGGAAGAGTTTAGTAAGAGTGTAGTGGAGGTGAAGAAAGTTTCTGATAGAGTGATGAACGTGAAGCTGGAAGTTGAAGGTGTGATGATAAATGTCATCAGTGCTTATGCTCTACAAGTGGGCTGTGAGATGGAGGAGATAGAAAAATTCTGGAGTGAGTTAGATGAAGTGGTAGAAGGTGTACCTAGGGAAGATCAGTTGGTGATTGGGGCAGACTTTAATGGGCATGTAGGTGAAGGGAACAGTGGTAATGAGAAGGTGATGGGTAGGTATGGCTTTAAGGAGAGGAATGTGAAATTGTATGAGGAAGTCAGGTGTGTCAGAGAAGTAAGTGAGGGTGGTGCTGGACATGTATGAGGACAGTGTGACAGCAGTGAAGTGTGCAGTAGGAACGACAGACTGGTTCAAGGTGGAGGTTTGACTGGATCAAGAATCGGGTCTGAGCCCTTTCCTGTTTGCAGTGGTGATGGACAGGTTGACGGTCGAGGTCAGACAGGAGTATCCCTGGACTATGATGTTTGCAGATAATATTGTGATATGTGGTGAGAGTAGGGAGCAGGTTGAGAAGAAGTGGAGGTACACGATAGAGGAAAGGGGAATGAAAGTCAATAGGAGTAAGACAGAGTACATGTGTGTGAATGAGAGGGAGGGCAGTGGAGTGGTGCCTTAGCAGGAAAAAGAGGTGGTGAAGGTAGAGGAATTCAGGTTCCTGGGGTCAACAGTGCAAAGTAATGAGAGTGTGTTTATAGGACTGTGGCGAGAATTGCGATGTTGTATAGTTTAGAGAGTGGCATTGAGTAAAAGACAGGAGATGGAGCTGGAGGTAGTAGAGTTAAAGATTTTGAGATTTTAGAGGGACAGTGCATGTAGGATATTTTGGAGACACAGTGAAGGAGGTGAGATTGAGATGGTTTGGACATATGCAGAGGAGGGACATGGGGTATATCGGTAGGAGAATGCTGAGGATGGAGCCACCAGGAGGAAGGAAAGGCTAAAAAGAAGGTTTATAGATGTGGTGAGGGAAGACATGCAGGGTTGAAAGAGGCAGATGTAGAGGACAGGGGGATATGGAGAAGGATAATCCGCTGTGGCAACCCCTAATGGGACAAGCCGAAGAAGAAGAAGAAGAAGAAGAAGAAGAAGAAGAAACTAAACTAGTTGTTTGACCTCAGGTTACTCATAAGCTAACTAAAATTATTCAAGAACGTTTGTAATTTTCTTCTTTTTTAACAATTGTCTTATTTTCCAACAGGACAGTGACCACAAATACACCTCTAAGTTATGTAAAAGCTATCTGTTCAAGAAGGAGTGTGATGGAGAGCTGCATCAGATGACCTGGCCTCCACAATCTCCCGATCTACAGCCAGTTGATCTAGTTTGGGATAAGTTTGAACAGAGAGTGGAAAAATGAAAAGCAGCCAACAAGCACTCAACACCACTGAGAACTCCTCAAGATTGTTATAAAACTATTTAAGTTGACTACCTCATGAGGCTGACTGTGTTATATCAGTGTGTTGCAGGATCATTCACAAGAGTCTGTCATGAAAACATTTCTCTTTGTTATCAAGGAAAATTTGTGGTTTTCAAATTTTTTACTTGTTCAACATTTTATTTTTTCAAACTGTTACTTCAAGAATTTGTAGGTTTTCTTTCTCCTAAACCTGAGTTAGTGTTACAAAGACTTTGGAACGTTCTGGTTTTGTCAGCATGGGCTTCCTCCAGGTTTTTTTGTTTTCCTTCAAACCCATGGAAACCTACTGTGTAATGTGTATTTGAGGGTATGTATGCGTCTGCATGGTGCCACAACAAGCTGCTAGTGGTCTCCCACTTCCTTTATTTTGTGCAATACATTGTTTTGTTTTGGCTTAGCACTTGATACTCCCAAAAGCAATATAAAAAAGGTTTATCACTGTATGCAATGTATTTCGATTGTATGATCATTTTTAAAAATCCTCATAGAATGTTTTATGGTTTTATTGATAATAATAGGAATTCGTTCTAGTGGAAATTGTAATAGTGGGTCTTTTCTGAGAATTTGTTGCCTTCTATTGCTGGCATGTTATGTCTAGTGGATACTATGAAGGACCAAGAGAACAACTTGTAGATCACATAATGGTATCTACTGAACACAAAATAGGATCATTAGGACATAACTGAACATGTAGATTCCAAAACGTTTTGGTTATTCCAAGATGTTATTTGGTAATGGCTTTAATGATTGAAGGAATTAATCAGAAGTGGAAACATTTTCTGTTATGGTTTCTCTGTTTTAGTTTTGCAGCAGGGCACTACAGTGTATTCCAACCTCTTTCCCAATTTTTTTTAGCAGCCTTTATAGGGATAAAGCATTTACTTAATATATATGACTGGATAAACGTTTCCTTTTTTACCAGCACCTCAGTAACACTGGGAAACACTGCTCTGCCTGTTGCACTCCAATGCCACATGCCACAGTGTCCATGCTGTGCTCAGAATAGTCCACAACTCTAATAATATCTACTCAGTGGTGCTTTTATGGCTGGTCTTTTTTTTAACTACACTTTATTAGGTAACCTGGTCTTGTCCCTACACTCATTGGCTCCTCATGGAAACCTTGTAACTTTGAATGTAAAATCCAAAAGATGCTATAGACAAATTGTCAGCCCTTCTGTTAGGAAAAAGGAACAACCACCGATACTCCACTCATCTCAGTGACCTAGTTTTTATCACCCAAATCATATGCTAAGTTATGGTCCAGTCACTAATGGCATTTTCTAGCCCTATATTAATTAGTCAAATCTGATAGAAAAAGCTCTCACATTCAGGTACAGGCTTGTCTAATACATAATCAAGTCATTATTTGGGTTTTTGGAGAAACAAAAGAGTTTTTCAAGTGTCCATCATATCCTATTCAGCTCCATGAGAAAGAACATAGTACATTGTATTCCAAATAACTAAAAGGCTTCATTTAGAAAATTAGAAAATTTTTAATATAATCTGCAAAAAATATTTTCTCTACAGAATAATCACCTTTCAGATTTTTAGACAAAGAACAGTGCTGATTAGTTCAAATGGAAAATGTTAGAGAAGCCATTCCAATTAAACACAGTGCTCATTTTCCTTTTGTCTCTGAAGTACAAAGTACAGTGCTGGAGTGCTTTTAGGGGAAACATTAAATTGTCTTGAAATACTGGCTCACAGAGGAAGAAAAAAACAACTAAAAAACCTTGTAGCAGGGTCACAGTGACCACATCAATGGCAGGGAAAATTGCTGAGTGATTACACTTGGATTCGAAGTGATTGCAGCATAACTGCTGTTGTCAGTGTGCCTCAACCTTCACTGCATTCGCCACTCTTCCTAGAACACTTAAAAGAAGACACACACACAATCACTCTGAAATAAACAGGATTTTTTCCTCCCCAGGTTTTCTTCTCAGTTGTGCTCCAGAAGCCCTGCAACATATTGTATGCTTTAGTGTTTCTCTGTAACACATCAAAAGATACAACACAGAATATAAAATAAAACCTGTATATAAATACTACGCCATGTCCAGACTGTCGCTGTTTAGCATCTCATTTATTTTCCATCACAGCTTCTGTTTGAACCTAAATAAAGTGGAGAATATAATAAAGACAATTTCTACAAATCACAATATACCACAATATCAGCATATCTTATCATTGTGAGATTATGCCTAAAAATTAATAAAAGCAGAGACAGCAAAAGTACACACATCCTTCGCTCAAATAAAAGTACTGATACTCGTGTTTTAAAAGATGAAGTGCTGACTACACTTTATCACTTAAGTTAAACATATCAAAAGAATCTTGTTACCTAATGAATGTATCCTGGCTGCACATCCACTATATAGAACACAAGCAGGGAAAAGATGATGATGATCAGGTGATCAGGAAAGTCTCTGTTCTCAGTCATGTTTACATCTCTGACTCCCTCTGTCTCATCCACGTTAACCCCATACTTCCTGTTGCCTTTTCTCTTGCTCGTTGTTTTTCTTCGTAAACTAGTCTACGTCTGTGGTGTGTGAGAGCCAGAAAATGGTACGCCAATGGTCGGTTAAGAAGCAGCGCAGGTTGATGGGCTGAAAACGGCACGCAATACAAAGAAAAACTATTGATCACGTCAGGAAATAGATTAAAACTATAGCAACGAGTCGGTTTTGAAAATGTAAGAAGTAGAAAGTACAGATATTTGTGTAAAAAATTGTAATGAGTGAAAGTAAAAAGGTCTCTTAAAAAAAAGTACTGATACCAGAAAAATCTATTTAAGTACAGAAACAAAGTATTTGTACTTTATTACTTTCACTCTCTGAATAAAAGGGGTGAACAAAATTGTACATTAATAATGGTAAAAATTATATTTTTCTATTTCTAACAGATGAAGGCAGTATAAAACACCATTTCTGGAGATATAGAGAGTATTTATCCATCGTTAATTCAAGCGTTATTACATAATGCTACAAAAAGATTTGAATATCTTACATTTTCCCCCCCAAAACATAGTAGAAAAGTGTTTTATAACACCCTTGATATTCTAGCATATTTTGCAGTCCGATTTCTTTTTTTTTTTTTTTTTTTAAGCATTACATCCTTTCTCAAGAGAGATAAGCGAGATGAAACTCAAAACATTACACTAATACTCAGCATATACATTTATTAATGTTTTTGTAAATATAGAGGAATAAATAATAAGTGCAATACTGTGGAGTTAAACGGAGTTTGCATTTGTAAAAAAAAAAAAAAAAAAATGACACAAGTACTGAGATGTGCAGCTGGATTTGAATAACATGCATGCAAAAACTCAGAAACGTGCACGTGCCCAAGCCGATCATCAGCTTGGGAGATCAAAATATCATATTTTTTTTTTAACATGTACTGCACATTTCAGTGAACATCGCTTCACCTACGCAATATACAATTTGCACCATTCAAAAAGATTTTTGAGTTATCGATACATTCCGATCAAACAGTGTTCATCAGTTTCACGAGTGCAACTTAGTTTGAATTTACATTTTTTTTTTTGCCGGCGTGCATCAGAGATGTGCGAATTTGCCTAAAACCTTTTAAAAACCTGATGGTTTTCAAGGCATAGTCACTCACACACTTACGCATAATTATAAAGCAAACAAACAAACAAGCAAAAAATAAAATTCTAAAATCAATAACAAACTTCAAGTCAAAACAAACCGATTTGCACGACATACGACGTAAAGTGCATTTCGAATCAAACAGCAGTTTTCAGACTATTTACAAGAGTGGTCCTGAGAGTACTTCAATACATTGTAGGTAGATTGAAATAAATACAGATTAAATGAAATTTTAGAATCGAGCAGAACAAGATCGGAGACAGAATGCGTGTTCGTGTTTTGACTACAAAAAGCTTGACCAGGTCTTTGCTCTGAGATTTCTCTTCTTCTCAGCACTTTAATCCATTAGCTGGAAAATCCACCAGAGGCTGCATTTGCAGTTGCTGAGGTTGCTTTGTTTCATTCCACTTGCTCTCCTTGGTCTTTGACCCAGCAGCTTCTGGCTGACTGGATCTGGATGATGATAACAGACCTAGTGACTGAGCAGCATTAACTCGAGATCTCTCAGGCTCAAAAGAAGATGCTTGTGATGGATATATAGTTTGGCTGGATTTCTGAGTTGTGTGCCATTGAGATCCATCTGATCCACTGTTTATGGACACCTCTCTTAGTTGGCCATCGTCATCCATCTGCTCCTTGGCAAAGTTGACAAACACCTGTGAAAAAGCAAAGATCTCTTTTTCAGTTTTTTTTTTAAACGATCGCATGCGCCAATGCAATCAGCTGCTACTGAGTTCTGACCTGGTCTAGTGTTGTCTGAGAGACGGAATATTCCGCTATTCCCAACTCCTCGCTGTTGTTTGACAGAATGTCAAAGACATGAGCGAGAGAGCAGGCGTGAGTTGGGAGCTGATACTGCAGAACGTTGTGGTGTCTCTCCTTTAGCTCAATTCCAGGAAAGCAGCTCTGGATGTAGGCATCCACGGGGCAGGGTTCCGGAGATGATGCGGACAAGCGGAGATTAATTGTATAACCGTCTCCAAATCTATGGAAGAAAACTCACAGCTGCTACTCACGATATGCATTGAGATGATGCTATATTCAATCACAAGACTGAACCGGGGACCATTGGAGCTGGATGCAGTATTGGTCCCTGCTGCACCACCATGACAGTTGACAGGTTTGAACTTTCTGGCGTTTAACAGTGTATGACATCACACTGATATTACATGAAAAAAAGCATGTACTATATTAGTATTAAGTATATTTAAACACACTATTCTGGACTAAACTACACTATATTATTTTTTACATCTCCTTCTTTGCTTTTCTTTCTTTTTTGCTCTCCCTCTCCTAAAAATGATTTTAGTAGTCCAAAAAACCGCAGAAATCTTCACCACCATTTCGTATCCACTTTAATGGGAACACCTCGACACTTGCTCATTCAAGCAACTGTCCAATCAGCCATTCGTGAGGCTGCAGTGCACAGATCAAGTGCCTCAGGTAATCAAAATGCATGTCAAATTTTGATGACTTAAAAAATCACCTTAACTGAAATAGTTTGGCTTTGTGCTGGGATGCTTTTTTGCTCCCAGCGCTTCTTACCATGGTTTAAAAAAGTGGCTGCTCGAGTTCAGCCTTCCTGCCATCTCAAACCCCTATGGATCACAATGTTTGTTTGTTTTGCACCATACTGTGTTAACTCATTTGTGTGGTCAAATATTGGGAGATCAGCTGTTTCTGATATACTCAATCCTCAACAACCATGATAGGGTCAGTGGCACTTTGCCCCCATATGTGTGTAAATATGTTCCAAATAAAGTGACCAGTGCATGTATGCTGCTAAAAAAGTATTTATTTCAACACCTGACACTAACTCAATCAGGTATTTTCCATGTGTCTTCAGTATAGAAAAGTACAGAAACATTCCTAATTTTAGTTTGAGGTACAATATTCCGCATTTATTAAATATAGGTACACTCTTTAATTGTTTTTTTTGGTACCTGTTCTTGAGGTGCTGCACTGAACCCAGACACTGGAACCTCCCATTGACCATGATGGCCATGCGAGTGCAGAGAGCTTCACATTCCTCCATGCTGCACAAAACAGCTGCAATTAATACAACCTCTCTACAGGAGCTTCTACAGTTTATTTGAACTGACAAAACATATTTATCTACACACAGACATATATTTTCAAATTCATACAATTTTCCCTGAATATTTAAATGTCTGTCCATTTAAGAAATAAACCCACCACCAAACCCCCAAATTTGAGTTCAACAAATTGCTGTAGCATCACTGCGTTCAGACTGAACTGAGTGGAGAATTTGGTTTTATAAGATGAGAAAAGTGCGGGATGGTTTAAGATAAACCCTTAACTTTGACACTGTCATCACTACCTGGTTTGTGAAAAGATAATGGCTGTCCATAACAATGTTATAGAAAAGAAATAGGCCTAAAGTGTAGTGCTGTACATCCTGTACCTGTGGGATGTGAGAATGACAGCTCGACCTTCTCTGATGACGCTAAGGATACAGTTCCACAAGAAGCGCTTAGCCTTTGGATCCATTCCTGTTGTGGGCTCATCCTGAGAAGTTTCACAGAGAACTCTTCAGGAATTAGACAAAACACTAGATACACTTGTTATACAGAGTTAAACATTAATTACTATTCTGCCTGAAATGAACATATTGAATAAAATCGTAGACAGAGTTTTATTGTATATTATGTAATGTCGTTTAATTGTTAGGATAAATGCTGACCAGAAAAACGACTGGCGGCGCGCCGATAAAAGAAATGGCGGTTGAGAGTTTGCGTTTATTGCCTCCGCTGTATCCTCCTGCTTCTTGCTCAGCATACTGTGTCAATCCCAGTTTTTTCACTCCCCACCGTGAGACCTTTTGGCCAGAGATCAATTATTAACGTTGGCTAAAACATCAAAAGGCCGGAGACCTTTTTTATTCATTTGAAAGACCTAAAAATTATTTACAGCGTTCTGTCGACCAAAATGTATTTCAATGTATTTCGTTTGACCAGCCATAATGAGACCTATAACGTCTAGTACCTTTGCTACATATGGCTCAGGGACGCCTCTCAGTCGAGCGTAGAACTCTAGGTGCTCTCTTCCAGTCAAAAGGTCATTGATGGCATCAAACTGAGGACAGTAACCCATAAGCTGGTGCACGCTGTCCATGTCATTCAGCACGCTGAGGGTTCAGTTAAACAGAGTTTCAATCAGTTGTACAGTCATTACATGCAATTATAATGAGCAGTAATGGGAAATAGAGACTGACCTGTAATTATTGAGAAAAGCATCTCCATAGGTAATGGTGGTATCTCCTGTTAGCATGCGAAATGTGGAAGTCTTTCCAGCCCCATTAACCCCGAGAAGCCCGAAGCACTGTAAGTAAGAATACATAGACTTCATATTTTCATCATTTTAATTAGTGGCCAAAACTGAAGACTAGAAATTGCAAGTGTAATTTAGTAATAGAAAGTGTAACTGTTTATTTAAGGTATTAAATGTGCTTGTCGTCTAGACACGTTCACGTCATCATTCACAACCGCAACAACACAGTGGAACTTGTTTTTATAGTTCTGCTTATTTTCTATTAAATAACCACATTTTTATTATTTTCTTTTGCAAATTATTGTGTTTCACTTGGCACACATATTTCACTTGTCTACATATGCTTGTAAATAAGTCTATTTTAGCACAGTGGGTGGGGAAAAAAACTCTGTTTTGTTAGTCAATGTTGATACAAGTTATTTCAGTAATTAGCTTCAATTAGTATTAGTCATACAACCAGACAGAAATGATGTCTGATTGAAATTATGTGTGTGATATGCACAATATCTTTGCACCTCTCCCCGAGGAATGCTAAGACAAAGCTGGTTCACTGCTGGCCTCTTGCCTGCCTTATAGACCTATAAAGATTTAAGAACAGAATAATTCGTTTATTATGGAGAAAAGAACATTTTCGAGGTTCACTGCTGACTTTCGCTGATTTTGCATGCATTTTGCATCTTACAAACCTTGCTCAGGTCTTTGACAGTGAGAATATCCTCCCGAGTGTTGTTGCTTTTCACACGTTTCCTTTCGTTTGCCACATCCTCATCCTCTGGGCCCAATGGGGGCAGGACAGGATCAGACCACAACCTTGGAGAAAATGTATTTTTAAAATTACACTGACATAACCATTAATCCAACACAATCTCACAGCATTTCGTGATATAGTCACAAAATTTAATCTGTTGATTCGTGTTCATTTTCGTGTCACTCAGCACGACTGCCTCCTTCTGGCTCGGTCTCCATAGCTACGGAGGAAGAGGCTCACGTTGTTCTGTCATGCTGGCAGAAAAGCCAACGGTAATCTTTTTTTATTATCCATTTTATCAGAGAATAAGGCAGAAAATATACAGTTAGGGTAAGGTTTAGAGTTAATACTATAATAAATGTGTGTGTCTCTAATTAACGCAGTCTCCTTAATTAACCTGGAGAAGATATTTACTGTATTTTGACTGAAAGGAACCACTGACGATGGTTTATAATAGCGAGTAGCTTACCGAATATAAAGCAGTAAAAACAAGGATAAAATCTCCTGCTTAAATGTTGAGTGCTGAAGATTAAAAAATAAATAAATAACAACAGAGAAAAGAAAAAAAAACAGTGTCTGTGTTATCCAGTGGCAGAAAGAAAATCAAAAATAGTTCCTATTCAAATACATTACATAGAAAGTCGTCCTCAGTGACACGAAAAAAGAGGGAAATTCATGTCCATGAACACGGATCAATAGATTAACTTTTATGACTATATCGCGAAATGCTGTGAGACTAGGCTGATTAATCATAGCAGTATTTCAACAGTATTTCTGTGTACCTAAAGCGTATGAAGAACTTATACTGAAGTAGTACAGTGAAAATGAAAAAGACAACACCCTCGACTGCCATGGCAAATAAGTTCTTCCCTACAAAATCCCATGCCAGTGGCTCCAGTGTCTGTTTGTTTCCTGTGAACAAAAAAAAAAAAAAAAAAGAATGAAAAAACTAACTATTGTTGACATACATATTGCCAGAAAAAAGGTCAAGGCCACTTGTATGGCTGTATAAAGGAAACCATTTCATTTAGTTTCGGTCTTGTTTCTGTAAAAGGAAATTTACCAAGCCTCTTGAAAGCATCTGAAATTGCCTGGTTTTTAGCCATGTCAATAAGACCTCGCCCAAGACAGAAGTGCGGAAAGATCAGAAAGACCTTCTTCAGGATCCTATTGACCTCATTTAAATGCTGCGGATAGAACAAAGCGATCAAAAAGGTGGACGATAGAATTTTACAACTAAATTAATTACAACCCCATCAATTACATTTGCCCATGTACACATATGGAACAGAAAGACAACTTAAACATGACTTTTAATACTTCATCAACAAAGAGCTCGAGGACGAAGGTGGCGATGCTGCCGTTGATGCCGATGAAAAGGTTGATGGAGGTGAGCACCACATAGGCTGTGCTGGGCACAGAGAACACAAACGAGGCAGGGTACATCAGTGGAGTTATGGACCAACTACAGTAAGGCAGAAATGCACAAATATTAGAATCAATATATTATAATATTTATTTGTTATTAGTGAAATCATTAGTACTTTTAATTTGCTTATAGTTATAAAGTTACTGAAACTTGCAGAAAAGTTACAGTTTTACATGCCAACTTGCCAGCTGTTACTATACTAATTATAACAGAAGATTCACATTACTAAAAAACTAATTCGATAATGCTGCAGTAACAAACTATAATTCGTACATTCTATAGGATGACGGTCTCCTAATGTTAATATCAGATAGAGACAATGTCCCAGTGCCTATCACACTAAATCTACTGCTTTTACTATACAAGTCTCTCAAAATCCACAAGAACTTTCATACAATCAAACCATATCGTTTCATTACCCGTAGAGCAAGAGAAGCAGCACTAGCGCAGGAAGGTTTTTTTCAGAGACATAAGACTGCTGTTGGAAGCTTATAAAGATGAGGACCACCATGGTAGCGGGAACCGTGTAGTTCAACTGCCCGAAGAGAAAACATGAGACGAAAGATGCATTCGACAGACTCAATTAAATTGTATTAGCCACTGTATTATAAGTTTGACTGAAACTAACCATGTCCCATATAAAGTTCGCAGTCCAATACAGAATGGGTTTCACCCCACTAACAAACTGAAGGTGCTTAGACTTGCTGACTCTCTCCTCGATCAGAAACAATACAAAACTTGCTGGGACAAAGGACATGGCAAAAATCACACATATGGACACCAGGACGTCCACAGAGGTGGTCATTCTTAACAAAGAAAAAGACATACAGCACGGTTATTGTTAATCAAGCGAATTGACAAGAGAGTCTATGAGAGAACCCTGACATGTACGTACAAGGCCATCTCTGTGAGCTGCTCCTTAGTGAGGTTAAGTGGATGATTATAGGCTGTTATTCCATACTTCCCTCTTTCTGGTCCTGGAGGAAGACTGGCACGGAGCAGTCCGTTGTTCATGATGTTCACAAATGACACCATGGCATGCCAACCTTTATTATTAAACCACACCTAGGAAACATAAACCACAGAACTAAGAACACAGAACAGAACTAAATGTAACTTGGAATTGTGGGAAAATTGTGGGAGTGTCTCTCTTACCTTAACATTGTTTTGACTACTAAGCCCAGTAAGAAGGCCTGGTAACCTGTCCAAAAGTTGATCAAGTGAGCTGTTCTGTAAAAAGCAACAAAATTAATACAAGAATAAGTAAATGCTGGCATATAAAAGGTAATACGGTGCAACCTCGATACTCATGGGGCTACGTTCTATGAGCCCTCGCGAGTAACAAAAAAAATCTGACTCTCCTTTTGATGGTTCCTTTTTCAAGGGGAATTGTGCATGTACAGTAAACTCAAAAACTCAAAAATTGTGAATTACTTGTCAAATGTTTTCTTTACTACTTTAAATGAATAATACAATAATAAAATAGTTTTTCGAACATTTTTATGTAATTTATTAGTACAAACTCGAGTTACAAATGAAAAGGTCGCGAGTATAGAGGTTCCACTGTTCTTGCTTTGAGTTCCTGCTAATGCCCTGCACACTACCTCTTAATTACATGCCTGTGTGAAAGACTAAAGAAATAATTATCTGTATGGTTAGAGTGCATGCCTGTGGTATTTTGTAGCGTGTTCTGATAGCCACTACAGACTCTTCTAGCTGAATGATGTCTGTCTGACCGGGTAAGGTTTCAGTTCCCAGAGAGAATCCTCCATACCTGTAGACACATTTCATTTACTTTGATTATTATTTACATGAAGCATGAAGTATTAAGTGTATTACCTGTATTATCTAACTCACCTAAACTCATTCACCCACTTTTTAGTCTTCATGCTAGATAATAGAACAATATAGACGTATAAGTCTGTGAAAAACTTACAATGAAAAATAGAATAAAAATTTGGGTCTAAATGGAGACCTTTTTTTTAGAATCTGTGGATAAGTCTTGATGAGGTAGTCAGAAATATTATGGCCGGTCAGATTCTGCAGTAGATCACCTGTCGGCCTTTTTATCTGTAGCCAACATGTGAAGGAACATAAAAAAACAACATGATTTTGTAATTAAAATTTATTTTGCTCCACACTGAGACATATGAATATAAAAAGACTGATAGAAGTGCAATAACCTGAGGAGGAGGCAATCCTCCTGCTCCTGCTGGGCATTCAGGTAGCATTCTGCGAACATCCTCTGTGCTGCATTCGCACCCAGGAGAAGTCTGCTCATTTGTCCAGTTGGCTTGGTTATAAAGCTGCCATGTTTTGTAGGAAATCTGGGGTCGCAAAAACACCGTCCCTGCCTCATTGACATCACACTGGTTCTCCCTGTGGATTCAGGATCACACCATGTTTCTCAAAATGTATCATACCATCAGCTAATGTCCTAATATATGCTCATGCAAAGTAGGAAGTATCCTACATCTGTGACTCCATGCACTTGGTCCCAAATCCAGGCGGATCCAGAAGAGCATGGAGGAGATTTTGGATTTCAGGGTTCTCTGGGACATCGTTGCTATAATAGAAAGAAGTGTGAGAAAGACCTGGTGCATATCAGTAAAAAACAGTCTAACCTACCTATGGCATTGTGGGTACCTGAAGAAAGTGTACTGTTCGCCGTACATCCATGGCTGCAGCTCGAGAGGGGGATACTTTCCAAAGGGTGGGACAATAAGGCTGAACAGCAGAGCCACCAGCACAAACACAGCAGGCAGCACAACCTGAGAAGAGTTTAATAACAAACATTTTTTGTTTTCAACAGCTTATTTTGTTCCTTAAACTTATCTAAAAGAGCAATGCCAGCAAGCTTTCTTTCTTTCCTATTGCCATTCCCTCATGTTTAATCAATTTCTACAGTAAAACAGGATTTATAACATCTTCAATGGTTTCTCTTGTTTTTGTTTTTTTTTGCCAATTTAGTCAATGACTGTTTCTGAAAGTGTGGCGATAAAATAATCCTTATTACAGATCTCATGATGTAACTGTAAGCCAACCTCCTAATTTTTAGAGAAGATTTGAGTTTGTGTAACTGCAGTACCCGACAACTCCGTACCTGTGCTATGAAACCTCGGCGGCTGCGGAGGGCATACTTTAATCTCTTGGTAAAGAGTGCGCGGAGCTGCTGCCGGGTCAGACCCCAGCCTGTGAGGGTCATCCCACGCTGAACATTAGTACTCAGTGGGTCCGTTTCATTCGCATCTGTGTAACAGAAAGGCGCTTTATGGTTAACAGCAACTCATTACCGCATTACAAGCTTGTGCAAACGAATTGCAGACATATGACGTGCAGTATCTCAAAAGTATCTGCTTTGTACCTGTCGTATACAGTTGTCTTTCTGTCAGCATTGAGAAAAGAGGTGAAATGAAAAACAGCTTTCAGTCACTGCACACAGCTCCAACAAGTTGCCTACTACACTGGTTTCTGCGCAAGAAACAAACTTCCCTTACGATACAATGGTGAATATCTGCAAATAGGTAGTGCTTCATTTTACCTGTGTCCCAGTCCTCAGGCTTTTCTCCCACTCCTTCTTCTGGGTCAGCGTCTACACCTGTATCTTCGGCCACCTTCAGAAAGATCTGAATGTGCACATGGAGGTGAATGCTATTACTTTTACTAATCTCTGTATAACACACTAATAAATCTGCCTCCATATTCCACAGGACCAACATCATGCAAGTAAATACATAAAGACTGCTGAAACAGTATCTGATAATAGAGAAACAATCCACTGGGTTACAAGATAAAAACTAATGCAGTGCAACTTCTTTCCTTTACAATCTCTTAATAAATTCTCTTAGATAACATTGTTCCTGCTTTGTATTAAACTCCTCACCTCCTCTAGCGTGGTATCTGAGAGTCCATAACTGACAATGCCAAACTCGCTCTGATGTTTCTCCAGCTCAGCCAAGAAAAGGGCGAGAGTGCCATCCTCCGAGGCAGCATGAGGAAAGTTGATTACTGCCTCTCTGCCCACATCTTTTACTAGTCGAACCCCAGCAATGTGATGTTGGGCAAGAGCCAAAAGGCCACTCACATCTGGAGTATAAAAACACAGAAACAGTAAACACAGAGACAGCATTTTTCCCCCTATTAAGAAAAATATATTTGATGTTTTTATAAAAGAAAAAAAAAATTTATATATATATATATATATATATATGTATGCTAGTCATGTTGTCATGCAACAGTCACATCTTAATGCAGAGCTCAAACAGCGTTAGTGCGAATGCATGACACTCACTGGATAGCTTACTAATAGATACTTTGTCCTTTAGCCATGAACTTGCTTTTTCTGTAGACTAAAAGTCTCTCTGAACGTTGTGTTTACTAGTTTCTGAGGCAAACATTAGAAAGTCCTGGTCCGAGCAGAATGCTAAACAGAAAAACACTCTACCCACCTGATCCACAGATCTCATTTCCAAGTCCAGTGTCATCACTCATGGAGGAATGACTCTCCTAAAACACACAAAACCAACACCGTGTGGCTCAACAATCAAAACTATGTCACAGAGCTCGGATTTTCTGAGCTAAAATCTGCAAACCTTCATCAACGTTGATGCTGAGAGATTGGCGACACTTGTACTGCTTGGTGTGAGACAATGGATCTCTTTCTTCACTATGGTGAGGTAATATCCTGTACCCAAACGAGCTTTTAGGAAAAGTGGTGAGCCACAGCAACACAACTTCCCCTGAGAGATGATGGCGATGCGATCGCCCAGGAGATCGGCCTCATCCATGTAATGTGTAGACAGAATAATGGTACGATCTAAAAAATAACAACAAATTTAATAGCATTGAAAACTAGCAATTAGATTTTGTATTCGCTTATCGATCCATTTCTCGATATACTGTGACTCAAAAGGGAATAAAACAGAACTCAAGCAGAACAACCTTTCCGGTATTTGAGCAGTAGGTCCCAAATCCCACGTCGTGAATAGGGGTCCACTCCGGCAGTGGGCTCGTCCAGGACAACTACCTTAGAACCGCCTATAAAGGCTATAGCTACTGAGAGCTTCCTCTGCATTCCACCTGGAAAAATCAACAAAGGTGAAGAAGGTTGAAGCAAGTGTACCAACGAGTAAACAGAAGCAAGGCTTTCTCTTGCGCTCGAACGCAGGGCGTGAGAATTCTATTCTTAAAGCACCTGAGAGGTTCCTGGTCTGCTCGTGCCGTTTGAACAACAGTCCCACATCCTCTAGCAGGGAAGCCATCTCCTCTTTAACCTCAGCACTGCTCATGCCTTTAAGACGGCCATAGAACCATACATGCTCTTCCACAGTAAGCCTAAAGAATAATCAATCGCAAAGCCTTAATATATACTCAAGCAAAATGCTTTTTTATTATATTTAGGTCTTACATTGGGAAAAGAACATTGTGTTGGGGACACACTCCCAGAGTTCTACGGATGATGTCCATGTCCGTGCGAATGTCTTTGCCCTTTATGTAAACCGTGCCAGCAGTCGGAGGGAACAGTCCAGTCAGAATGGACCTGCCAATGAAGCCAGATCGAAGAGGCTGCATATAAATCATCTGATGATTGACAACATTCGACACAAAATTTTGAACTTCTTAATTCCATCTCTTACATCGTTGTTGTCTTGCCAGCTCCGTTGTGACCCAGGAATGACGTGATTTGCCCCTCATAGAACTTGAGATTCAAATGATTAACAGCAAGCTTGGCCCCTTTTTTATATATTTTCACCAAGTCATGTATGGCAACTCCAAGGACGAGATGAGAAGGTTCCTGTTCAATTTGATCTGTAAAACAGTTCGAGTCAACAAGTGATCCCAAAGTGTAAATCTAACTTTGTAGACTTTCGCATACAGTGTTTGAATTGTGTACTTACTGGGGGTGTAACGGTACACAAAATTCACAGTTTGGTACGTACCTCGGTTTTAAATTCACAGTTCGGTTCACTTTCGGTACAGTTATGGGGAAGAAATGCAAAACATAAAATTGCTTGCCATTTTATTATTATTTTATTTTGTTTATTATTATTAACATTTATGAACATCAACATCGATATTGATGTAGTAATCAATTAAATAAGCACAAAAATTGTGTTTAAATAATATTGAACAAATAAAAAAAGATTTATTCAATAGTTTACATTAGACCCCATTTGGGTACAACAGTGTACACAAGGTGTGTGTGTGTGTGTGTGTGTGTGTGTGTGTGTGTGTGTGTGTGTGTGTGTGCAATATAAAATCCAAATCTTTTCTAATTCACGCTCACACCGGTTTGCGAGTGGAGGGTGGAGCCAGACCAAACAAGCGGTTAATCTAAGCGGTGCCCGTAAACACGAACACACACACACACACTGAAACAGAACACAACGATTAGACTAAACAAACTTGCTTAATGTGTCTATAAGGGAACTCAGATTTTAACCACAAGTAAAAAGGATTGCCTTCGGTATACATGTGCACCGAACTGAAAGGCCTGTACCGAAAAGATTTGCTATGAATATGTGTACCTTTACACCCCTAGTACTTACTGTCTTGTTGATCGTCTGGTACTGGAGGAACGTGCATGTCAGCCTCCAGCGGTACTCCTCCCCAGTAATTTAGCTTAAAGATAAAATACCAAGGCCGGGGAATTCCATACTGCCCTGAAAAAAGGAAACACATCATACTAATAAAAGGTCATGCATACATGCAAACACAATGATATAACTAATATTCATTATTTCATAGATATCAATAAACACGTTTCATACGCAAAAAAGAAGGAAAGAAAGTCTTGTTTTTAACCTATATATCATCCTAACAGTATCCTTACTCCTGACCTGGGAACACAGCTTCTATGTACCAAGTGGCCACTCCATAGATGAAGGCATCCACATACAGCATTATGATTGAAGTATTGAAGTTGTATGTGTCTCCTTCAGTAGGACTGGACAGAAGATTAAACCACTGAATACCCACTCCTTGCTCTTCATACTGGGAAAAGTACTCACAGCCAAATCCAAAGGCTACTGGAGAGAGAAAGCTCTGGAAGACAAAAAGAAATCTTGAAACATTTACATGACCATTTCAAACTTATATATATATATATATATATATATATATATATATATATATATATATATATATATATATATATATATATATATATATGTGTGTGTGTGTGTGTGTGTGTGTGTGTGTGTGTGTAGACTTTGTAAGGTGGTGCCTGGTTGAAAGTAACCCAAAATCTTTTAGTGATTTGTGCTCTTGTGCACTGTGGAATGAGAGAACAATCATCACAGAAAAGTGCACTACCATCATAATATAGTGATTATAATCAAATTTTGTAAGTGGATGAGCTGTACCAGCAGGAGATCAAGCGCACAGGAACAGGCTACAGTCTGCACAAATGGCACCAAAACTAAATAGCTGAAAATTGGAAATGCAAGACTTGGCCTTTTTACAAACTTCAATTAACCGGCATTGTTAAATCCGTACTCACTGTATCCTTAAATTCTCGTTCTTGGCTAAGATGAGGGGAACATGATGAAGTCTTTGCCTTGACATTTCATTTCGCTGTGTGTTACATTGTAATTTACGTGACAAAATCCTTATTAAACAACTCAAATCCGTCCGGTTGTTCACTTGGCTATTTGGATGACTGCTTTAATAGATATAGCCCTAGATATTTATACCATTGTTGTGAAACAAAGCCAAGGTAGTCTTTGGGACCAAAACTCATATATACATGTCTCAATCATGAGCTCTCTTGCTAAGTATTTGAAATCTTTCGCCATGCTTATCCAACACTGATGAATAAATGTATGATCACATGTGTGAAGAATATTCACTCGTCTTATATCCCCAATCATTATTCTTTCATTTGTCACCCATTACAATTAATATACAGAAAACATCACTTTCTAAATAACAATATACCGACCACCAGAATAACTGAATGGACTCTTGTCGTCTACCTAAAACACAGACATGTAACTGAGATTGAATCTCACTGCGAGTATTCTGTGCGTGCTCGTCAGATATTCCCTCCAGGCCACACAGAGCACATAGGGCAGGTATAGAGAGAAGTAGATGAGACCTCCACAGGCTGCAGCCAGATTGGCACGGGAGAAGAACGTGCTGATGAGGAAGCACAGCATGATTGTGGCTGTGGCAAAGGCGGCCAAAAACAAGAAGATCACAGCAGGGTCACTGTAGGGCAAGATATCTCCCAACTGAAGGGAAGAAAACAATCATGTTTTTAAGAAGCATGTTAGAATTTTTGGCACGTTGCTTTATAGATTACTAACAAAGTCGAAGTCAAATGTCCATTAATAGCTGTTTATATATTATCAGTCCCCAGGGGTCATGACGCTTTTTTTGGTGTGTTATTTTTGAGTTCCTATAATAATTCACTTCTAACACTATTCTTTTTTTTTATATTCCATCATATTGGTGCTGATATCTTAAACCCACCTTGAGTGCAATAATGAGAAGGCCAGCACTAAACAGAAAGGGCAGGTAGCTGCTGATGAACCAGCTGAGCCAAAGCCTTCCTGAGCCCAAGCCCATGATCTTCATAGTCTCCTTCAGTCGTGCCTCCTTCTCATACACCACGCCTTTAATGATCATTGCCACTGAGTAAATCCACGCCAGCGTCATGAAAAGAGGAAGCGAACGATTTAGTACGCGCAGAAATCTGTAAAGAAACAGAGCAAAAGAAAAAGAGAAGTAATTAATGACTACGGCTGCTCTTTAGAGTCTGTAACGTGGAACTGATTATTACTAGTTGCACCACGGTTCTTGACTCTGGTTGGTCAGGTGGTATTGATTCATTTTCATTTTTCTACCAGCATGACCTCGCTTTCTTACAAATGGCAGCGTTTATCACCTGGCTAGCCCTATGTTATTATTTCTATAGTAACACCTTTCACAGGTCATTTTGTCCTGTATAAATAAACATACAAACCCGTGTCCTCTCGTGGCATACACATAAAATTATGTGACCAATGTAGCTTTTGATTATGGAGCCCTAAAGCTTATTAGATACCTACACGTCATCCACAAAGCATGGGTAGGGCATCTGCTGTATATATATTCCTGTATTTGGTTGTTTGCCGCTCAGAACAAGTGTTATTGCTCGCTCCACTAAATCCTGCACGTAGACGAAGCCGCCCCATACATATCGCATATCGCTGAAGGGCTCTGCAGCTGGACCAGGATCCCAGAACCTACAGAATACAGTTTTCAGATTAGCAAAAAACGGCATACTTCTTTTACCACAAAGCTTTAAAGGAGTGTACGGTGTCAGCAGACCGTCGGACACGAATGCAAAATGATTTAATACATTAGATAAATAAACCCTAATTCTGTTGAAGTAGATGACTTTGTTTACAAAGGTAATCTCACCTAAACCATCATACTTACTTGTCTTTGATCTTATTTGTGCGTGTGACATCATCTATGTCCATGCGGATCTTGTACTTGACGTGAGGAGGAAGCTCTGAGTAGGAATGATTTGGGAGGAGGAAGACTATTCCAGCCCAGAACTGCCGATCCTCCAGCAGCTCCAATGCCCGCTCCACCAGCTGCCCTTCAGTGGCCATTCCCTCCAGCTTATTTGGTGAAAAACACTAAAAAATAACGCACAGATTTAAGCGTTAAAATTGTGGTGGTACCGGCGATACTCTGCACACGATTACTGCACACATATGTTACTTTTGTGAGTTGCGACAGGAAGCCAATAGTGTTATTGAAATCTTGATACAGGTCCAGCCATGTTGCAGGCTCTCCTTGTTTCTCAGGAGGGTCTGAATTAGGCGTGGAGAGGAAGTGGGCGATGCGAGAAGCTGTCCATGAAGTGTTCTTTAGTTGGAGATTCACCGCAACAGCCACCTCGGGTCGCCTCAGCAAATCCTGCGACACACAAAATGTGCCTGTTACATAGCAAATAGCTTAAAACAGCAATGTACATATTTTTACAGAAAAGAAGAAGAATTTGGGCGCATCATATTGAATAATAATAATTCATCTACACCACTTGTTTGAACAATATCTATAGCTTACCGTAATTTCCGCACCCATATATAAGCCGTGGCTTATTGTCTATAAGCCGAAGGTGTCTACATGTGTAATGTACTTTACACAGGCTTTAACAAAAGACACATTACACACGGTGTAATGGGTAAAATATGTTGCGCTTCCTTTAGGAGCATAGCGGTATTTTGGGAATAGCATGCTACTGCATTTTGTCCGGTATTACTGCGTATTTTCTGATGCTCATTTCAAGTTTCTGATGCTCATTTCAAGTTTCTTTGACTAACCCATAACTCTGTTGCCAAGAAAAATAAAAAAGCACGAGTTTTGGAAACCTGTCTGTGCTTATATGATTTCTGTTGCAACTGGAGTTTATCTTTTGGCATCGTCGTGCGTTTAAAAAAAACGTTTTTTTTCTCCCGATGCCGTGCAGCTCAGAACACAGGTGAGGTGCGTTTTTTGATTTCTGTTCGGAAATTTCATTGGTCTAATGTTATGTCGCTCAGTTTTTTGGCTTGAAGTTTGTGAAACCGGGAAAAACCCAGGAAAAATTCATAAATTAGCCGCTTCGTTGTTTAAGCCGCGGGGTAGGTAGGTTTGATTTGGGTGCAGATATAGACATATGGCTACTTTAATATTAACCAAAATTTTCTAGAGACTTTAAAGTGATATTCATATACTTATAGGTAACCTGTAGCATACGGATCTCCACACTGCTTTCCATGAAGAGCTTCAGCCTGGGTCCCACTTCCTCCCATGCGGCATGAATCTCCTCCACGATCTCAAAGTACTGGAAGGTCCTGTTCACCTGAGAAATGTGCCACAACTTTAACAGACTAGCTAATACAAAATAGTATTTGAAACAGTGCCATGATGTGAAAGTCATGTATTCATTTTACAATGTCACAAAGTAATTGGGTTTGAGATCTAAAGATGTCCATGATTGAGATCAAGAGATGAATTAAAGAGGATACATCAAAATTTCAGCTTTAATTTCCTAGTATTTATAACTTTATGTCAAACTAATTAGAACATGACACCTTTTGTTTGAACCCAGCCATTTTCCGAATGATCAAAAATACTGTTCCAAACTTCTACTCTTAGATTTCACATGAAACAAATTCATTTTTTGATAAAATGACAGTTGAGGGTGCTGGGATTTTAACTTAGATATGACGTTTTGATCAGAAGTCCACAGATACATTTTGTCTGCCAACTTACAAAAAATTAAAAAATTAAAAGGCTCAATCTAATTGGTAGGAACTTCAATATGCAGCAAGACAATAATCCAAAACACATCGAAGGTCTTCATTAAGTGTAAAAAATTTACGTTTTAAGGAAAAGTATTAGCCCAAAAAAGCATTACAGAAGAAGAAAGCCACAATTTGAAGCCAGTGGGTCTCCGGCTTGATGCAGTTATTGCAAAAAAAAGGAATGTAGAACCAAGGATTAATTGTCCTTTACTATAAAACTATCTGTTCCAGTACTTTTGATGCCATGTCCATATTTATCATTTAATCATTAAACCCAAATGTCTCAGCGCATGAAACCGCAAAAGAAAACATAGAATTATTTTTTGTGAATAAAGACAACTTTGGAAAAGATACAATTTTATCATATAACTTGATAAAAATGTATCATGAATGATTCGACAAAAACAGGTTTGTGGTCCCTAGTAATCACTAGACTACCTAACAAACAAAAAAAAAAAAGCAAAAAAATACCAAACATAAAAGTACCTCTTTCATGATGCTCTGTGTAGCAGGAGTGTCCGGGGTGTAAAGAAGTTTCCCAATAAAAAGTGGCTTAATGCCTCTCCATATAATGCGAGAAAGGGGATTCGACTCGAGAGTTTGAATCAGATTTTGACAAAATGGAGCTAAAAATAAATGAATAAAAAAAAAAATAGACAATTAGAGTTGGGGTAAATATTTTATATAAATATTATTTGTAAGATTATTATTTGTCATTAAATATGAGGCGGAATTAGTATTTTTATGTTTTTACAGACCCTGAGTAGGAACTGAAAACTACTCACTGGTAGTGTTGTCTAAATCCACGATGTTTTCGTACATCCCGTCTTTACCTAGGAACGACTTGATGTCCTGGTCTTCATACCAGTTAAAGGAAGGAATCTTCTCGCCGCCCACCTCAGGATGTCCGCACATAATCCTGGAGAAAGCTTGGAAGCTCTCACGTGGGAGCACTGAGCTGTTTTCTGGAAAAAACAGCCTCAGTTCGGCATTCAGCTCCGTAAAGCTGGACAAAGAGGATATCTGGAGCAAGATTTTTCAGAATATGAAATGCGATGACAATCACATTTGTAAAGGCATTGCACTAAAAAGGCACATTTTCTGAACATAGCGACATTCATTAGGTGTTATTTCAACTATCCATATTATATTATCATCAAGCATGTTTTATTTAGGGATTAAACACTTAATAATATAAAAAATGTACAGAAAGGATTGCAGTGGATGACTGAAAGATTGCTACATACGTCATTCATAAGTGAGACAAACTCCGGAGTCAAAGAGGAGACGGTCCGGCTGAGCAGTCGCACTTCAGCAGCATTAGAGCGGAGTCGCTTCCTCTGTCAGGGAAAGATGCAAATAATTTTTTTTTAGAAATCGAAGTAGCACAAAAAAAATGAAAAAATGAAAAAAAAAAGACTGTCCTACATGTGGACAATAAAAATGTCAAAATCTTTTTTTATGTATCTGTGAATTTTGATGTATCTTATGAATCTATTTCAGGCCAAACTTGTGAAAGAACGCTGACTGTGAAAATCTTGCTGAGGTTTAATTCTGAAAGGAAGATCTGCTCGGCCTGCTGCAGCAAATCCGAAGGAACATCACACAAGTACTGCTGCAGCTCGGTGAATGAGGAGTTTCCTTCTTTCACTGTGAGGTAGCTTTCCAGAAGCGTGGCGTTGCAGATGATATCAGACGAACGCAACCCGGCGCCTGCCAGCGACACCTGAGGAACGAGAAAATAAAGAGTTTATTTATTTATTCAGCCTGACAATTGTGTTTCGATTCACACTCCTTCGTGTGTATTTCCTTTTTGATTTACACATTTTTATTTATTGGCATGGGGGTACACATATTTGTAGAATATTATTTTAAAATGATGCAAGCAACAATACATTTTACCCAAGCTTCTGTTTTCATTGTCAGATGTAACAGATATGGTCTAATGATGTTTGTTAGTAAAAGATAAGTGTGAGAGATTTTGTTTCAAACTGCCTTTGCCCAATTTCAGACTATTCCACTGTCATAAACTACTATTCCAGAGTGTTTTCCTTCTTTAATTATGTGTTTCTTTCCAGTTCTGAGTAACTTGAAAAAACATTTTTTTAATATTCTTTAATATTTCTACATCTCACTCCAGCTCTGTAAAAATCCAACATTCAATATTGGCCAGTACAAAACCTAAGCTTGCTAGTAAACATCTTGTGCCTTAGAATTGCTATTGACTGTCTTTTAACAGATTTGAATAGGACAATTTCAACCCTCAAAACAATAGGAGTGTAAACCTTTGCATTTGAACAATATGCTATTTATACAAAATTCGATCGTACCACCCGGAGGTTGAGTTTCGCTCTCAGTAACTGGTCTACAGCTGAAGGAGGAAGGCTGCAGTTGGTCCGCAAAAAAGAGGAGAACGTCTCATTGGCTTGTAGGTACTCTCCTACTGGCAGATCTTTATGATAAAAAAAGTACATAATGCTATAAGTAACAGTTACTATTTCTTTTTGATCACACTACACAAATTAATAATCATTAAGAATGACAAATATGGAAAGCAGTTTTGCTCTGGATTTGCACAGAGACCAAGTAACTACTACTACAGCTTCTTAAAATAAACTCCAAATGAAAATCACTCAACAAGTGACAGTAAAATTATGGTGCGAATACAGAATTCTGCTCCACTCTTCCCTTTTACTTTAATGTGTATTGATTTATTTGTGTCGTTTAAAGCGTATTAGAGCTAAATCCTACTTGGCCAAGCTTCCTGCCTCTCCGCCAGTCTCTGAACAGCAAGCGAGAGGTCGTCTAAGGCTGACAGGACAGTATGATTGCCAAGGTTGGTGAGAAGGGTCCTGCCATCCACGAATATTCGAGAAAGTCTGAAATGTACAGGATCCAAAATAAACCTGATATAAAATACGGTGGAAACGACATCATAATTTCAAAGGACATAAAGAGAAGGATCCACTGACATCGAGTTATTAAAATTCCCCACTTCACCCGGAGTCTCTCCTGGAGTTGGGTAGTGAAAGCATGGGTTGTTAATGTTGCAGATGATGCCCTGAACCCATGCTAAAGTGCCGGCAGACGGGAGAGCTTTGTTGGGGAAGTGACCTGAAATCAGAAACACGGAATTTCACTTCACATCTTTACACGCAGTAAAGCCACTGTTATGGTCTGACAAATATTTGGCCAAAGACAAATTCTAAATGTATAAAACATAATCTAAGACATCAAAGTAAATGATGAACAAAAGCTCAAAGCCGAGATTCAATTATTCGCAATTGTAAACATGCGAATAATTCACACAAATTGGTGGCGCGAAATATTTGATATGAATATCAGCATATTAAAAAGCAAATAGACCACAACACAAAAGACATCTTAAACTATTCTGGCTGCAGCTAATCAGCCTACGTGAATTCACATGGATAGCAAGGCTCAAACAAATAGACAACCACTGCACTTACACTGGCTGTGCTTGTAGGGAGGGTGCGAGTGACGTACTGCTATAAGTATGAGGAACAGGAACAGTGGCCAGAGCAGCTCTATGATCAGCTGGATCTGCAAAGAAGCTCATTTATCTTTTACTGTAACAACAATATTAAACTGTGTGAGATGAGTGATGACGCAAGGCAATGTGGGTACCTTGTTCCTCCTCCGGTAGATGAAGTTCTTCCACAGAAGGAGTAAAAGCTGGGTTCCTATGGCCATAATGGTATCTACAGAGACGTGATGAAAGGATGGTTATGATTCAAACAAGATTGAAGCCTGAATTAAAAGCAAGCAGTGGATGAGCAGTGAAACACTAAAAATCCTCATTAGAGTGATTGGCTTAGAGAATTAAGGCTTATAAACCTCATCATGTGCACGTGTAAAAGCAGAGGCTTTTTCTCCATGGGGACACAATTTAACTGTGTAAATAGTTAGATATAAAGTCATTTGGCTAATAAATCTATTAAAAACATGTATTTTTGGGTAGACACTTTATGGTCACAGAGAGTATATAGAGTAGTATATATTTATGTAATCATTTATGTATCCTTTTTTTTAATGCCACAAATAAGCGTTTACAGTCTTTTATTATTATTATGATGGTCTGTTCATTCCAGAAGTTTCCATTTACATGCATTAATAACCCAATAAACCTGCTGATCTGGTCCTCCTGCGATGCTCAGGCTCCTATTTCACCTTCACCGCACTCTGCTGCTCTGTTACTCTGTATCTCTTACGAGGACATATCTAAAGTTCCTAACTACATATTTACCTTGTCTTCTTGTTTATGTTTGGACGGTGCATTACAAATAAACGTTGCTGTTGTTCTCCATCCGGACTGGAAGCCGGTGTCGGTTTGTGTCAGAAAGCAGGAAGAGACCGAGAAAGTGGGCGGGGCTTGTAGGAAAAACATTGCAACCACATTGAGCTTCCAGCCAATCAAATACAGCGTTTGTGGTGAAACCCCGCCCCCATCGTGGTTAACGTTTACAACAGCTGCTGATACTTTCCGGCAGCTTATTTAGGGTATAGAAGAAGTGATGGGTTATGTTTCCGTTTTTGGATTTTTGTACTTTATTAACGCTCTGGAGTCTAAATGCGCACACATCTCAAGCACACTCCAAAATCTAGTGGAACATCTTCCCAGAAGAGTGGAGGAAAATTTAAGAGCAAATTCAGACTTGCTTATGACCAGGTGTCCACAAACCTTTGGCAACATAGTGTATCATGTTTATGTTGTACTAGAGGCCCATGTGTACTGATTACTTGTTTGGGGACACTTGCACATCTACCTATCAGCCAAACATGACAATACAAGACAAACAGAAAATTACGCAGATCCAGGTCTAGATTATGTTCACATGAAGAGGTGGTTAAATGCAAGATGGGCAGGTTTGAGGATTTCCGAAACTTCTGAGCCAATTATTTGATTTAAGTCATTCCCTAGTTTACAAAAAAATGGTGCAAAAATCAAACAAACAAAAAGCTAGTGAGCAGAATTTCTGCAGCTGAAAACATCTTGATGAGACATGTACATAAAGTCTGCTTTTATTCATAATACCAACTAGTTTACAAAATAATCATCATATAACAAGCTTTAGAAAAAGCTGTCAAAAAAAAAAAAAAAAAAAAAAACACTTGCAAGAGAATGTTAAAAGCAGTCACTTTATAACCTATGAATATTTAGAAAAAGTTCCCCTTTTAATGGTAATTTTAAATGCAGGATTGCGTATATATTGCTATAATCTTGTAAGCAAATAACACATGATTTTAATTAAAACGTGAGGTAGCAAGCCATGTGATAAATATATGCTGGGCATTTTATAAAACTAATGACTTTCACTAAAAAAAAATATTTTTACTCTAATAACAGCTTAAAAATTTATATTTTCTGTACTTTTTTTGCCATCACTGGGGCATAAGTACTGAACACAGCATGGAAGCCTACAAAATGAGTGATGCTCATGACTTGAAACACTCACTGGAAAACAAACAAAAAAAATAATCCTCTATATGAACAATTCTGGTGAAGGAGATTCATGTAAAACAACACACACTTGCACAAATTTCTCCACAAAAGGCACAATGGAATAGAAATGTGCATGCTGCGCAATTCATAAAAATTTCTTCTGCTTCCTTAAATAGCTGAAAATCCCGCTTTAAGCTTGGCGTAAACTGTAAAAAGAGTTCTTTATATATTCAGCAGTGAACTTTTAGATACAGATGAAGTGCACAGAGTGAATGTTAATTCCAAAAGCGTCATTGCTTGTTGCTCTGTAAAGGCGTTCAGAAGGGAAAAAAATCTAAATCAAAAACCCATTCGATGATTAGGCTTTTGTATGGTTCATGTTCTTCAGAGGAACAGAGGCTGCTCCTGTCCGGTTAAAAGCCGATAGGTGGATGTTGGCATTGTCTTCAAATGAATCTAATAAAAGAACAAACAATTATTATTTCCTGCCTATGTTTTTTTTTTTTCCCATTTCAATTTTCAAAAGCCCCAAAGTGTGTAGCCTCACCTCTCCTACTGCGTTTGTGAGGATTTGGATGATCTTCTCATGTGGCGTGGCTACTACACTCTGCCCGTTGATTTCGATGATGCGATGGCCGACCCGAATGCCGCCTCTTTCCGCGATACCTCCGCGCATTAAACTGCAAATCTGATACAGAATCAATTCAAATGAATAATTCAAATTAGAGAGGTTTATTACACAACTGTAAACAGTGTCAATACTGTAACCTACAATTCCATCTTCTACACTGAAGCCCAGCTGGTATTTGGGATTGGGTCGCTTAATAATGGCCATGGTTACAGGAGGACAGTGGACAATGCTGAGCTTCACCTGAGCCTGGTTTTTCAAGTCCTGTTGAGCAAAACATGCAAATGAGCCCTTTACATATTAACCATTATCATAGACCTAATACCATTCGCAATCATATTACACGAGTGTCCAATTTCAGCATTGCTTAGCAAAAGAACACTACAAATAAATGTTTCTTTTCTTTCTTTATATTATACATATACATACATATTATACTCCTACTACTATGGAGATATTTGTTTTATACTTGAGCAAGAAAGTGCTGTAGTAAGCAAAAATACAAAGGATATTGCTGTGTTCAGGACTCACTCGGATGATGTTATGGCACGTGGTGATGGGAAGGCCCACCAGGCTGGCCCCGTTCACAGACATGATGCGATCTCCGATGCTAAGCTCCCCCGAGCGCTCGGCTGCGCCGCCGTGCAGCAGGTTGGCCACCACCACCGTGGGCAGGATGGACCCCCAGCCGGATTCTACTACGGCTAAACCCAGGATCTCTCCAACCTTCTTTATTATACAAACCTTACCGGCAATTTGGGAAGACAAACTTGGTAAAATAACTGACCTATTTAACAATATGCCTTGATTGAAATTCAGTAATGAGGTTCGATTAGAAAGCATAAGTAAACGGACACAAAAAAAGGAAAGATTTTGTAGCAGCAGGAGCACAAGCGCGATCTTGGTGATTTCTTGTGTAATTCAATGTTTCATGTGTTACAATTTTTTATAAACATACACACTGTCTATACAAAATAGCCCATTTCTTTCCAAAGTATGTTTTTATCCGTTTGATCCTCAACCATCCAGTGGTCTTACCTCTCTGATGTTTTCAGACTGTGAAAAGTGCACCAAATCTCCGTTGTAAAGTTCCTGTGAGCCGAGGCAGTACTCCCCCGAGCGGAATTCGCCAGCTTTAATGCCGCTTGCTTGCAAAAATTGCTGATATGCCACACCAAATGCTTGGCCAATAGCCTGAGCTATAACCTGTGCCTACAGCAGATAAACACAGCAATGACAAAACAAAACAATGTTCTTTAAACAATACAAATGTCTCGAGCAATGAACATCCTAATATAGGAAATTACTAACTATAGGTAGTTAGTTTTCACTTATTGATACAACTGGGAACTCTCACGTCTTCAGAGGAAAACACGTGGCAAATCATCCAGCATTTCTTAGGCGGTGACGAAGAGCAGGCAGCTGAATCATCAGTTTTATGATCTGCCGGTTTCCTGCGCACCATAAACACCACGAGACTTCCAATGTCTGCGATATAGGAGATCATCTGCAGAGGATGGTCCATCATAGCCTCCTAAGAACAACAATTGAAAAAAAGGTTTTCAATAAGTCACAAACTGACAGTCAAATAACGTTAAAACATCAAATTTGTATCAACTTAAAAAAATAAAAATTGCATCATTTACCTGGGTATCTGCACTCAACACTTTGATTCTCTGAGTGGAGATGAAAAGGTCCACCTCTGCCATTGGCTGAGATTCTCCTTCAGGCGCCTGTTTC
Source organism: Silurus meridionalis (assembly GCF_014805685.1). Lineage (NCBI taxonomy): Eukaryota > Metazoa > Chordata > Actinopteri > Siluriformes > Siluridae > Silurus > Silurus meridionalis. The sequence goes on from NC_060892.1 coordinate 18,367,928, forward strand.
AGAAACAATTGTAAGTTTACGTAGCGCAATTTTCCTACAGAACAGTGCCACACAGCACACAAGACGTTAATTGATGTTTAAAAAAAAAACAAAAAACCCCACTTTCTCCTAATTCGCTTATACAAATAAACTATACGGACATACTTTGTGAGACACCTGACTTTTCCAACCATATGTGGTTCTCTCCAAAACTGGTACCAAGTTAGAGGTACAAAAATATAGTCCCTTCACTGAAACAAGGAGACCCAAACCTGTTCCAGCATGCTAAGAGAGGATCTTCAGTGGCCTGCTAAAGAGATCTGATCTCAACCCTATTGAAGACCTTTGGGATGAGTTGAACACAGGCCTCCTCAGTCTACATCAATACCTGACTTTACTAAAGCTTGGGATTGATGGAAGAGAACATTATTGTGTAGTTACACCTACCTCTTGTTGATGCATTGGTTCATAAATTATAGAATATATGGACAAAGTATTGGGACACCTGACCTTTCCTGCCATATGTGGTTCTTCTCCAAACTGTTACCACAAAAAGTTAGTTTTTACTTGAATTTGAAGACGCAAACTTGTTCCAGCATGTCCCTGTGCATAAAGCGAGCTCCATGAAGATATGGTTTACATGAGCTGAAGTGGAAGATCTTGAGTGGCCTGCTATAGAGCTTCAATTTCAACCCGACTAAACACCTTGATGAATTGGAATGCTGACTGCATCCCAGGCCTCTTCACCCTACATCAGTACCTGACTTTACGAACACCCTTGTGGTTAAATGAACACAAAGGTCCACAAGCACACACTCCAAAATCTAGTGGAACATCTTCCCAGAAGAGTGGAGGGAATTATAAGAGAAAATTGGGAGTGAATGTGGAATGTGATACTCAAAAAGAACGTACCATACTTATGACCAAAGGTCCGCAAACTTTTGGCAACATGGTGTACCTTATCTAATTTCAACTATTCAGTATGTAATAAAACCTACAGGTCGGTATTGTATTTACTCCTCAATAAAATGCCTCGCCAATGTCACACTTGTCCATCGTGTCTGCTTCCTTTGCGCAAGGATGTGTGGGCAAAATTAGCTGAGAAGTATCCACAGAGCCACGCTGCAAAAATCTACAGATAACAGCAGGCCATCCGGGTACCTTTAGGATGCTTGCTTCAACATACTACAACACATGTATTCTAGTCTCTGATACTATTTAGGGTGGATAGAAGGCACCATGGGACTGTTACAGTTACTGGGATCTACCTCTGTAGCCAGGCTTTCTGAGTGGTATCCCATGTCTAGTTTTATTAGGGCTCAGTGTGTAATGACAACATGAAGATGTAATGCAGGGTCATGAAGGGTGAGGGTCAGGTTTAATGCCACAAAGGCAGCTTGTATGTGACTGATGGATTCAACTGACGCAATAGAAACCGACATCCCTAATGAGCAAAGAGCATGTGAAATGGAATTTTATGACACTAGATACAAACCATAGTATGAGCCCCAGTAATTCTTGGCCAGGGGACTCTGTCCTTGACTCAGGTTGGTGGAGGGATACTCACCAGTCCTAAGCCAAGGATCTCACAGTTGTGGGTTTTCCGAGTAGAAAAGAGGGTTGCCTCTATGAGGTCTCAAGTCTCAAAAAAAAAAAAAATGAAGACTATTTGTGCAAATACACCTCCACTAGCTTCATAGTGCTTTTAGGGGCGTTTCAGAGGCCATATTAAGAATGACATGGTTTGTTGGACAGTGGAAATATTAAGACGTCTTTGCAAGACATGGCTTGTCTAATAAAAAATAAATTAATAAACTTTGCTAAAAGGGTACTCTGTAATAGAGTACCTTGGAAAAAGATCAGTGATTAGGTTTGTTTTTGCATCTTTAGGATATACAGTCAGGTAACCCAGCCATTAGGGAGGCACAAGCCAGTGCACTCTTAGTGCCGTTCCCAAGCCCGGATAAATGGGGAGGGTTGCGTTAGGAAGGGCATCCAGCGTGAAACATGTGTCAAATAAAATATTTGGATCACGAAAGAGAAATTCATACCAGATCGGTCGAGGCCCGGGTTACCAACGACCGCCACAGGTATTGTTAGCCAACAGGGTACTGGTGGAAATTGGGCTACTGGAGAAAGAGAGGAGGAAGACGTCTACAGAGACAGCAGGGAAAGGAGAAGTGTAGGAGAGTGGAGGTTCGAGTTGGTAGTTTTAATGTTGGTACTATGACCGGTAAAGGGAGAGAGGAAATGTAAACATGTGTGTTCAGGAGACCAAGTGGAAAGAGAATAAAGCCAGGAACATTGGAAATATGTTCCTGTTTGCAGTGGTGATGGACAGGTTGATGGATGAGGTCAGACAGGAGTCTCCCTGGACCATTATATTTGCAGATGATATTGTGATTTGTGGTGAAAGTAGGGAGCAGGTTGAGAAGAGCTTGGAGGGGTAAAGGTACGTGATGGAGGGAAGAGGAATGAAAGTCAGTAGGAGTAAGACAGAATACATGTGTGTGAATAAGAGGGAGGGCAGTGGAGGGGTGCGGTTACAGGGAGAAGAGGTGGAGAAGGTGGAGGAGTTCAGGTACCTGGGGTCAACAGTGCAAAGTGATGGAGAGTGTGTTAGAAAAGTGAAGAAAAGAGTGCAGGCAGGGTGAAGTGGGTGGAGAAGAGTGATAGCAGGGGTGATCTGCGATAGAAGAGTGTCTGCAAGAGTGAAAGAAAAAGTTTATAGGACTGTGGTAAGACCTGCTATGTTGTATAGATAGCAGGTGTCATTGAGTGGCATTGAGTAAAAGACAGGAGCTGGAGCTGGAGGTAGCAGAGCTGAAGATGTTGAGTTTATTAGAGGGACAGCGCATGTAGGACGTTTTGGAGACAAAGTGAAGGAGGCGACATGGAGTATATCGGTAGGAGAATGCTGAGGATGGAGCCACCAGGAAGGAGGAAAATAAGAAGGCTAAAGAGGAGGTTTATGGATGTGGCGAGGGAAGACATGCAGGTAGTTGGGGTGAAAGAGGCAGATGTAGAGGACAGGGGGTATGGGGAAGGATGATCCGCTATAGTGACCCCTAATGGGAGAAGCCGAAAGAAGAAAAAGAGGAAGAAGTGGATATACAGTCAAGTTTTAAAACAGTGACACGATTTCCTGAATTTTCATTCAGTTCCATATGTAAATTAAGTGTACACTTTCAGAAACTTACAGTAACATGACATTAGCCATTTGGAGTGGTTTTTTTTTTTAACCCAGTCCCTCCATTTCCACAGACTCAAAAGTAATCAGACAAACTAACAATTATAAATATAAGGACTATTTTTAATACTTGGATTGAAATCCTTACTAAAGTCAGGAGGCAATAGACATCAGCAAAGATTCCTCGTGTTTAGGGTCTTTACTCCAGGATGTAAATGTCTATCTGCAGTCATAAGGCCAGTAAACATTTCATTGGCGGTGAACACATGTGACAGTTGATGCGGTGTGCTTTGGATCAAGTCTTCCTTTCCTTTCCCTCTATACACTCTTGTCTTCCTATCAATTTTGATACAAGTTAACCTTGGCTTCATCTGCCATTATTGAAGGTGTCTCTTGATGGCAGAATTTTACAAGAATATGTCTGCCTCCTCAAAGTGTATTATCTTATCCATTTGCTAGTATTCCCAGCTTAGAGGTGTTGTTCTTAACATTGCTACCCACCACCAATGTCCAAATACTTGTAAGAGGAAAAAAAAAAAAAAAAAAAAAAACAGCTATAATCCCTAAACAGTTAATGCAATATTTAGCAAAACCCAACGAATTAAAGCTAAGCGTATATCTTATATCTATATTGCTACATTGCAGTGATGTACAGAGGTAAAATCACAAAAAAATGTGTCAATGCCCAAATACCTATAAACCTATAAGTCATGGGCAGACCATCAGCAGAAAAAGGCATAAGGGATATTAATCAGTGAATGCACCACATGCAGACAGAATCTAATCTGAATATTAAACACAGCAATTGCATATCATGTATGATCACTGGCTGATATATTTCACCTTGATGCGATCTACGGCTTCTTGCGCCTGAGCCATGCGAGCATTGGTGGAGGGGTTCCTATCTGTTTGCAGCTGTGTGGAACCGAGGTATTTCGCTCCAAATATGATCCCATCCAGCAGATCCTCAGGATCACAAGGACCAGGCACTAATAAGAATAAGAATTATAAATCTACTATGGATTTTCTACTTTAAATGAAGCCTTACATCATATTCATTTATTACATTCTCTTACCATCTTTATATGAAGCCTGAGCTTCAGTCTCAGTATCCTGTAAAGCAAAAAAAGGGGTTTAGCACAATGGCTCTACAAATTGGGATTTTGTACAATAAGTAAAAATTTCACCCACCGCATCCTCTCCACCAGAAGCCAACTCATCAGAGAACACTTGCTTAGACTGCTGCCACTGTTCCAAGGGCTCATCCTCAGAGTAGCACGACATCATCAACTCATCCTGAAAGGGGTTGTGCCAGATATCTGAGCCATATGAAACAGAAACCATTTCATCTGCCTCACCAGTTCTTGTTATATACCTGGTATGGCAGTCAGGCAGCTGGGAAAAGTTCCCAATGTGCCTCTCGGTAATCTGTTCAGTAGAAATGGTGTGATCGTCCGGAGATTCTGGAAACTCCTGGAGTTCTTGAGGTTCGGGGTCCTTCAGTAGCTCAAGGAGCTCCCTCTGATGGCTCTCAGTGAAAAGAAGACCAGATACTGGTTTGCTTCCCTCTGAGCATGTTTGATAAGCACTAACATCAGACACCAAGCACGATGAGGAGACAGTCTCGGTTACATGGTCAGCATTGGGGGCCAGTTCTGGATCTGGAGAAGGGTTTTTTAACGGAGTTGTCGGGTGAAAGAGCTGAAGCTGATTAAGCAAATCCTGGATGTGAGCATGGTCTAGGTCATGTTGGAGACTATTCTCTGTTGGCTTTTGCCTTGTCTTCTCACAATTCTTCTCCGGTTGCTCAGGAACACTAGAATGATTCAGAACCTGTGTATTAATTGCGCTAATTTCAGCTTTTTGATCTAAGAGTTCTTCAGCATTCTGATTAGAGAGTTCTTGCAGAGATTTCGAGAGTTCTTGCACATCCTGACTTGTGAGATCCTCAGCTTCTGTTGGTGTAAACCTTGTGTTGGAAGCCCCATAGTCGCTCAATTCATCTAATGGTGTATCAATGGAGAAAGATGCAGGTTCTTCAATATCTTTAAGCGAACATACTTCACTGGAAGAGTCAGACCTCCAGTCCAGAGGAGGGGGCTCTACTGGGTTAAAGGAATCCAGGTCCTCCTGTTTAGATCGGTTTTCGGCCTCATCGTTAAATGATGATTCTACCTTATTGTAAGGTACGTCTGCCTGCTTCTCCATAACACGTTGGTCAGTGCGATTGGCAAGAAAGGGAACGGATTTCTACGTCACGGTTCAGCCAGCAAGCCGCCCATTTTGCCCCAAAAGGTTCCTATATCCATGAAGTAGGGGGGAAACAGATAAAACGTTTAGAGAAAGCGATCAGATATAATTAGCTCAAAAGCATTCATTGTGTAAGTATAATCTACTGATCTTACTCACTGCATTTGCTAGAGGCTGAAGGCAACGTTCTTGCCCTTGAGGACTCTTTTCTCACTTCAAGAATGAATAAGAACATCTAGAGGGTGGACAATAAACTTGGTTGTAAACTATGAGCATGGGGTTAGAAACCTGAAATATGTAGTCCAATGTGTATGAACCTTCCTGCTGTTCATAGTGTGTGACTCTATTATTATTAATCTGATATGATATGAAAGTTTGATCTTTTGGAGATTAACGTGTTAAATATTAAACTTAACCTCTTCAAACAATGAAAAGTATAAATACATATATACTTGAATACACTAAGACGGATTTATGCCTATGTGTGAATATATATATTTCCATTAACCCTGTTGTATTGTGTATATCAGGCCAAAGTGCATAGGTCTTTCTTCCCTCAATCTCTGATACATACTTCCAACAAATACACACTATTAACTCTGTTAAAAGCAGTCATGTAAACTAAACTTTGTATATAAACTAATGAAATTTCATCACTTACTATAAACTCAGCTGCCTTGAAACTCGCACGCGCACTCACCTTATTTACCGACTGAGCTGAAACTTTTAACCGGTACAACAAAGTTGACGTGGTTCATCGTAAAATCCGAGATATATTTAGATTTGTATATCTTTGTACAGCTAATTCAGTTCCCAATAAACAAAGGCCACTGAAACATAGCAGGATAACAGCGGAAATGATTAGTGACGAGGTTTAAATAAGTAGAGACTGTCAGCTCAGCTCCATTCCCCAAACACGATCACCAACACGGAATACCCACTGCGCATGCGCGAGCAAGGAAGTCGTGACTAATCGAGGGCACAATCAATCTGTGCACCAAGAACAAAATAGAGGGAAAAAAAGAAAGAAAAATAATTGTTACCTTTTAGAGAAAAAACAGACGTATTGTATTTATTTGTGGTGTTTGTTTATTCCTAAATATATATTTTTTTACTTTATTTATTTTATAAAATACTTATTACCTTATATTTGTTGTTAATTTTTTATGGCTTTAGAGGAACAGAATAAATCACTCATTTATTAAATGGAATAAACATAAATAAATAAACAAACAGAGCAGTCTGTGTTATTGTAAGAAAATAAAAAAAGGAAATCAACAAACAGGTGAAATAAATGTCATAATTTCTGATAAGTATAAATATTATAAAAAAGAAGAAAGTACACAATTATTTCAGTTTCCGTGTATAAATTGTTTTTAATCTAAAAATTTGTTGTGTAGAACCTAAAGTGCTATAATTCTTTTACTGTACAATCAGTCTCTCGATGATTTATATTCCACAATTATATACTGTATACATGATATAAGGAATGTACCTGTTGTATTAACAGAAAGTAATTGTAAACTTCTGATTTATTCTGTAAACCCTAATATGAAATTGAAAGTGAATTTGTAGCCTCTATGGGGAAAAAAAAACATTTATTCAGGTCCATGTAGTTCATCATGTCAGACAGTGGTACTTTAATCGCTGGAACTCATGTGCAGCATGCCAAGCAGGGAGGAGGTGGTTCCCATCAGTCCCACCAGCCAGTCAGGGAAGCGACCGGCCCAAAGAAATCCAGGTGGCATCCAATGAATAGCATTGCTCAGATCTGCCAGGCTGCTAAGAATATTAAGGAACTCTCCCCAAATCTGCTTATGAATCTCAGTGGGAGTGGAAGTACTGTTTTCCCTAAACAAGACGAATTAATAATTGAATGAATTAATCAAGCAATCAAACAAGTCTATGCTGTAAAAATGTAAAATTCCTTTACGTGAAAAATAAAAAGGTAAACTCACTTGCTCTCCCCTTGCCCAGCTTCTCTGCATCTCTGTGCTTTCTTCCTTAATTTCCAGATTATTCTGAGCGATCTGAAACCAAAGTCAAGGTGCTGTTTATTTTTAACCATAATTATTAGGATTTCTTCTAAATAAATGGACGTTTACATTAATACAAAATGTAATAAAAGTGATTTCATACTCAAAATGTTCTTTTGTGTGATTTTCCTGTCAGGTTATGATAATAATGGATGACAAATGCTATAATGTTGAATATGCTTCCTTTCTGAACCTCATATATTTATACCATACCTTAACTGGATCTGAAACACAGCTTTGTAAACAAATTAGAAAAAACGATAGTTGCATAAAAAATGGAGGAAAACTTTAGTTCAATTATAGTTTTTATGAAAGTATCTAGGAAAGAATAACGTAAGGGAAAGCATATTTTAAAATCCTGTCCAAACATCGTTTGTATTCTGCAATTTTAAAAAGTAAAATTATAACATCGGAACAGCTGCTAATGACAGAGACAAGTGAATCTCAGTGAATATCACTAACTAGGGCATAGAACATGGACATCTTCTTCTTCTTCTTTTAGCTTCTCCCATTAGGGGTCGCCACAGCAGATCATCCGTCTCACAACCCCCTGTCCTCTACATCTGCCTCTTTCAAAACAACTACCTGCATGTCTTCCCTCACCACATCCATAAACCTTCTCCTTGATCTTCCTCTTTACCTTCTTCCTGGTTGCTCCATCCTCAGCTTTCTCCTACCAATATACTCCATGTCCCTTCTCTGCACATGTCTAAACCATCTTAATCTCGCCTCCCTCACCGTGTTCCCAAAACGTTCTACATGCGCTGTCCCTCTAATAAACTAATTTCTAATCCTGTCCATCCTCGTCACTCCCAACGAAAACCCCAACATCTTCAGCTCTGCTACCTCCAGCTCCACCTCCTGTCTTTTACTTATGCTACTGTCTCTAAACCATACAACATTGCAGAACATAGAACATGGACATGAAATATGGATATTCTCACATTGCCTGTCCCTAATAATGTATAAATATTCTTTAATAATTTGTTCAGCCATTGCCTTTGCTACTGCCTCCAGTGGTGAGCAGTAATATTGCGCTATGTATTTTTGACTGTTAGGTTCGCACATTTTTCATATATCTGAACTTTACCTGAATATTTTCATTTTAGGAAACCTTTCCTTCACTCCATTTTACTATATAATAATTAACTTTTCACTCCACTACAATGCAGAAAAACCCACTGATCATAGTTTACATGTAAATTGTGTTAAATGATAAACCCTAATGAAGACCACTGTATGTGTGTAACAAGAAATATATCTCTCATTGGAAGCATTGGAATGTGCAGGAGAATAAAACAACCGTAGAAATTATTTATTTGCTCCCGTAAATCAGTATTTCTCATTTTGATACTTAAGTCCTTTCAAATGCACGTCCTTCTGTCTTTAAGCATAAATATATAAGGAGAAATTGAACTGGAGAAAAATATTTACTTAGCCGATTTATATTATATATTACAATCAAGTCTAAGAATGCTGTACTTCATAAAAAATTCCCCCCGATTTTCCTTTTTCATTTTTACACAGGATTTTACTGCTCATGTTGTCTAATGTGTTGGAATTTTATCCTGCGTTTAACTTTCTCAAATTCTTTGTTTCCATATGGAAATTTTTGTGTGTGAGTGTGTGTGTGATTAAAAGATGTGTTCAAAGTTATTAGTTCATGAACATTATGAACACACCCACTTTACCTGAGAGTGCCAAGAAGTAAAGACACGCCCCACAAGATTGTGCTCAGTGTCCACCATTTATCAGACTTGACTTTAATGAGCTCTGCATCAGCTGCCCAGGCTACGTGTTCACACGGGTAATACAGCTGATCCGCGATATTAATCAGCAGCGACATGCACTGCAACACCTTGTCCTTCTCCTGTAAATATCACAGGGAAATAAAACTTCATTCTCTTAGTATTCTACTGCTACGTAGTAGACCGTATCATCCCCTGATAAGTGAACAAGAACTTGTACTTTACCGTGGATCCTAAACCGTAGCTCAGCGAGTAAGCAGCCATCGAAAGGTCATCAAACAGGCGCAGTACTGTCCGGCACTGACTGAGCTGAGCCGAGAAGAGCAGGAGACTCTTCCCAAGCTGTGAGGAGTTATCTGTTTTTCTTGAGATGATGCCACCAACCAGTTGTGATCCATAGCAAACTGTCCTTATCTACATGGAGAAAAAGATATGAGGACAAATACTGTATGTCGTGTCATGCATGAACCCTGAGGTCCACTTCTTTGGATTTAATCCCTCACTACAATGAAACGACAAAACAGTCCAAATCGATAAAAACCATGGTACGCCCTGGGGGTTAATCTTTTACTATTCACTAAATGTTTAATCAAACATGTTTCGATGGATCACATAAAGTGCCTCTGAAATGTTTGGAAACTCCTAGTCTTTTATGGTTTTTGGGACACACGTGTCTTCCTTTTGTTTATATGCAACAACTAGATAAAAGGCAAAAACACAGAAGAATTGGACTGCGAATGATAGGAGGAAAGTTCTGTGGACAGATCAGTGTGAATTTTACATTTCTGTTTACAGATGAATTAATGTAAGCTTTCAAAAAGGAGAGAAGATGTAACCAGTCTGGTTAACAAACATATTTACAAATATATTAAGTTTGTATTCTTGCATACCAGTGTAAATTTATTCATTGCTAGAGACTCAAAGCACTTTTGGACGTCGCTTTGGATAAGGGTGTCTGCAAAATGCCGCAAATGTAAATGTAAATGTAAACCACAGTCAAACATGGAGGTGGAAGCTTAATGTTTTGGGATTGTTTGAGAGAAGGGAAGGTTGGAGACTTATTCAGGATAAAAGGAAACCTAAACCAACATACCCTCTTTTTTTCATAATTTAATGCCACACAATTCCTTTTTTAACTGTGGCTGATTGGAACCAACTTCACCATACAACAAGACAATGACTAGTGTAGGTCCAAGCTCTGTAATCATTACATAGACAGTTGGCTGGAATAGAATAGTCTTCCTAGTCAGCGCACCCAAATCCTGCTCTGGGGTTAAACTGGATTGCAAGGTCAAAAAGAAATATCCAACTAGTATAAAAACACCTTCGGCATAAGGCATAGCTAATTATTTCAGCTGAATGTTTGGAGAAACGAACTACACGGATACCGAAATTGTGTAAAGCTGTTATTCATGCTAAGGGAGGATTTTTTTTAATGAAAATTAAGCACATTTATATATTTGTTTGGTCAAAGGAAGCCTTCATACAGTTTTCAAATTGCCTAGTTTGTTTCATATATAAAAAAAAACTGTGTTTCCAAACTTATGACAGAGACTGTCTGTCTGTGAGGCAAAATATTCTTCTCCAACTGTGCATATTTCCTAAGATTGTAGCACTGCATCAGTTATCAAGTGTATTTCATTTGATTGACATGGTCAGTGAAAGTCTTTTCCGGAAAGCAGAAAATGCTATTAGAAATTAGAAAAAATGCTACCAGGTCACAGAGTTTTGTGTTTTGTAAACCTCCACATTTTCACCAGACTATTAACTGTTTCAGTGAAAACTTTAAGTTTCATTTTTTTTTTTTTTTAACTCATTCACTAAAGAATGTGCCTTTGGGATTCCCAGAGCTCTGAGGTTATACTAACCACTTTACAAGTACATAGACAATAAAATGAAGTTTATATTAAACCAGTAGTGCAAACAACAAATTCATTAGCTAAAAATAATCAAACATTTAAAATAGTGCAACATTTAAGAGAGTCCTGTAATTATAATGAATACATACAGTGGTACAATAAATAAAGCTGTAGTTATAACAGATTATTGCAGTAAACGCACCAATGCAACCTAATGGGATGTTTTACAGAATGGAAGGAAACTAGAAAACCCAGAGAAAATCCACAAGGAAAGGAAACAACACAAAGAGGAAACCAAAAGCTCAGATTAGTACCCTGAAGCCTTGAGGTTTCTAATGAAAACACACGTTCTTGCTTGTGATGGTATGTCATCATGTATTTATTATGAATCTACTGGTACTATATTGTATTGATTCACTCCAACAGATTTATTTGCTCTTTAATTTGACTTCTTTGACTGCAGAATGACAATGCAGTGTTTTGATTGCACTACCCAAAGACATGACAATTCCCACCTTTGTTGCAAATGCAATCAAACTGCGACCTCTATTACACATGTAAACATTTATTTTTCTAAACATGCATCCCACCCAAGTGCACGTCTTTCCAAGAGCAGACACTCACCACTTTATCTCTTCCTCTGTAGGACTCCAGCAAATTGACCACAGACTCAAAAGAATTGTCCATGATCACAACTAAGCTCTATGATCACACAGGTTTTAATTCAACCCCACTGCTCCTGAGACTAGTTCACCAATACTACTCTCACTGCCACATTATCATACATTTATGTCATGCATGGATTTTATTATTATTTTTTTTTAATGCTGCTTTCGCATGTGATCGAAAATACAACGTGAACTTTGAACAGGAAATTCTGTCTCCCCACCTCCCTTCAAGACCTGATTAATAGATCACCTATCAGCTAGCAACTTTCAGTTTGCCTCGTCAAAAATATTTTTGAATAATAAAATAAATATTAATATAATAAATGTTTACCCTTCCACACGTTTTAAGATTGTAAATATACTAATCATACATACAAATAACAATGTATTCAGTTTACAATAATATAATCTCCTAACCAATATAAGGCACGGATAGCCAGGAATATATAATCAATCCCTGCTAACAGTCATTTCTGGTGATGGTTGAAGCAATTGCAAATCATTTGATATCATTTATCTAAAACTGAAATGTATGTAACAATAATAATAAAATATGAATACATATACAAGATTATAAACCATATCTGTTGTACGGAGGTACAAATCAAACCAATCAAATAAAACAACATTGTGAGTGCCATCCCATAATAAAGCACAGTATCAATGCTATTTGTACATCAAATCCTTTATTTTCTGGTAGGCCGCACTATCATGAGACACAATATGGACAAGAGTTTGTGAAAACATGACCATAAGGCTCATATGTGCTTTTAAAAAAAAAAGAAGAAGAAGAAATCCATTCCATATTTAGAGCCCATTTGCTGTTATAATAACCTCACTCTTCTGTGAAGACTCGGATTTTGGGATTTTGGAATGTGCTTGTTGAGTTTCTTGCTCATTCAGCCACAAGAGTTTTAGTAAAGAAGTGTAGTCAAAGTTTCAATTCATCCCAAAGGTGTTTATTAGACTCGAGGTCAGAGCCTGAGAGCGGGCCGCTCAAGATCTTCCACACGTTCACGGAGCTGGCTTTGTGCATAGAGAGATTGCCATGCTGGAAGAGTTTTGGGTCTTTTACTGAAAGGAACATTTAATTGTAGCACATCCTATACAATTGTGTGCCTCCAACTTTGTGGTGACAGTTTGGAAAATAATCACATATGGCTGAAAATGTCAGGTGTCCCAATACTTTTGTTGATGCACTGTACATTATGAACCTTTGTGATGGCTTTCATTCAGTCTCTACCAGTTCTGAAAAACCACCCTGGTAGAACTTTAGGAAGGAGAATAGAAGGTTATATACAGTTCCATCTGAAAGTAAAACTATGGTCTTCACAGATGAAATCCAGGGCTCAAATTAAGAACAGCCATTAAGAGCAATTGAAGGGAAAAAAAACAGTCTAACAGGGTACACCTGATCAACATGAAGCACCTGTTATTTACATGTTACAATATCATTTCAAATCACCTGTAAAATGGATGTGTTTAAACTGAGGGTGCAACACGTTTAGATGTAAATATCAGGATATAAAGGATGAAATTCTGATCTATTGTTTAATGTTTATCTTTTAATCTAAAACCCAAATGTCTTTAGTGTCAAGCAAAAAAAAACCACAATAGAATTGATCCAATACTTTCAGTGGAGACTGTTTGTAAATGTGGTGTTACTAATAAGTGGGGAGTTTTATGAGATCCAATAGCTGTATAATGTTAAACATTACCAAATGATTTTGGAAATAGTTATATAACACTAAACACTGCCAGAGAATAATGGACTCACAAATAGCGCTGAAATCGTGCTTTATTGAGGATGCGAATCGCTCAAAATGCTATAA